>NC_134483.1:27093396-27343396 GCF_040206685.1 Ascaphus truei
TGTGCTTTTCAGACCTGCAGGTCATTACTTTCAATAGGAACTTTTAGTTCACATTGTCTGTGTTAGGGCATTTTTCCTTTTTCCATTGTATTATTGTCAGTAATTTATCATCAAATCATATTTATGTCTCTTACATTTTTTGTTTATACAGGTGCAGCCACGAATATCCGAACACGTGTCTTGGAAAATCTGGGGCAATATCCCAGTAATGCGGCAACATTTCTCTGACATTTCTGCAGACAGACTAATGGCACATTGGATTAACACAGCGGGGGTCCCTGGCAGTCCCATTAAAACTGACCCGGAATCCTTGCTGTGTTAGTCCAATGGGCCATTAGTTTTTTTAAAGCAGTGTTCGGATACTCGTAGCTGCATCTGTACTTTTGGGTTTTGTTGATTTATGTTCTATGCGGTTTTCTTTTGGTCCCCGCTTTGGTCTTAATCTGTCTTTTTTTATCATATTTCTCTTGTTTTGAATTTTGGTCTTTAGCAAACTTTTTGTACATTCATTATTTATCAAAGTGCTTTATGTGAGTTTTCTTCTTTTTGTGTTTTGATATATTCTTTCTCTTTAGCATCACCACTGGCATTTTTTGCTATATTTTGTGGTTTTTGGTAATTTATTATTTCTAGTGATTTTTTGATGCAGTTATCTGATATTCTCTACATTTTTCTGTGATTTAAGTGTCATTCTTTATACCTGCTCAAATCACTTAATCTATTTAAAGTTATTATGGATTTTTAGATAATGAATAGCCGCGTCTTGCTAGCGCTGACTCAATTTATTGTGTTGATGCAGCATCTGCTGCTACATGTACACCCTTGCTAGATGTTTCAGGGGATGACCAAATTAAGGCACTTACAAATTTACTCACTAAACACGTACGCACATGGTGGAATATAACTACATTAGATAGATACCTCAAAAATAAGTTCATTCCAAGGAGGTTCTGTATTCAGATGTTTTCTGCTTTCCCATTTACTGATTTAAAACTTTAAGATAAATGGGAATCTGCCCTCACTACTTGTTCTGTCATAAAGATGGTATGTAAGAGAATCTAGAAATGTTTCTCCCACTATGTCAATGGGGATGAAAACTTCTGATATTGATTCATCAGACTATGAAAATGCACAACCAGCTGGGTCAGATACCATTCAATCCTCTCGTCCCCCTTTTTTATCCAAAGGTCGAGGCCACAGGGGACAAGGAGACCCACGAGAAGGGGACCAAGAAGTCTTCGCGACCATGGCACCTTTGGATACAAAAGCCAAAAGAAAACCTGTTAACGATGAATACTGATAAATTGACATATGTGAATTTGTCTGATATTGTACTATCTACCACTCAAACTGCTGTGTTAGGCCCAGGGCATGGTTACTGCTTGCTTGCTTAAGCATGCTCTCGCTTGCTGAAGCTTGACACTGAGCCCCTACATCCGCAATTAAAGCGGCTTTAGTAGGGGCTCGCGCGTGCTTTCCGTTGCTTGCTGAGGCGCGCTTGAACAGAGCCGACAGTGAAATTTTAAATTCACACGTTGACTCTGCTCATGTGACGCCTCGGCAACCACTGGAAGGAGAGCAGGGAAATGTATCACACACCTCCGCATGGAGGAGGCGTGTGTGTGTGTGTTGATGTGCGGTGCTGTCAGCCTGCGGGAGATTGAGGGGGCTTGTGCCGCCAGTGGGGGGGAGCGGGTGATGTGCCCCCTTATGCCCGATTCCTGTGGCTGTAATCCCGTGTGGGAGATGAAGGGGTGTTGCGCCGCCAGGGGGGGGGGCGGGTGATGTGCCCCCTTCTGTCCGATCCCTGTGGCTGTCAGCTTGCGGTAGATGGAGGGGGCTTGCGCCGCCGGGGGGTGGGGAGCGGGAGATGTGTCTCCCTTCTGCCCTGATCACTGTAGCTGCCTCCCTGCCCGTGCGGGAGATGGGAGGGGGGGTTGCGTGGTCGTTGGGGGGGGGGGAGTTTGAGGAAGGGGTTGTGTCCCGGAGCAGTGGTGGCAACTAGGTGGTGTGTGTGATTATATATATATGTGTGTGTGTATGTATATATGTGTGTGTGTGTCTGTGTCTGTGTGTGTGTCTGTGTGTGTGTGCATGTGTGTGTGTGTGTGCATGTATGTGTGTGTGTGTGCATGTATGTGTGTGTGTGTGTGTGCATGTGTGCGTGTGTGCATGTGTGTGTGTGTGTGTGCATGTGTGTGCGTGTGTGTGTGTGTGCATGTGTGCATGTGTGTGTGTGCATGTGTGTGTGTGCATGTATGCGTGTGTGTATGTGTGTGTGTATGTGTGTGTGTACCAGTGTGTATGTGTCTGTGTGGTGCGTGTGTGTTCGCGAATATATTTATCAAAGTTGCACAATGTTAATAAATAATTTATTCTCACATGTCTTTTTTTTTAATTTTTAAAATATTATATAATACACACACACACACACACACACACACACACACACACACACACACACACACACACACACACACACACACACACACACACACACACACACACACACACACACACACACACACACACACACACACACACACATATACACACACACAGGTTCCCCAGTGACACACAAACACACAGACCACTTCAAAGTGACACACACACACACTGACGGCTACCAAGTGACACACACAGTGATACCCGCCTCCCAAGCGCTTGCTGTCTCCTCTGCCAGGACAGCAAAAAGCTCCTGGTAGAACGAGCGGCAGCAAGAAAGAGCGAGCAGCAGCACCTAAGCGCTTACTATGTCCGAGGCCTTAGAATGTGGACTTTCTTTCTCACCTACTAATACTTGTGACAAGTTCGAATGGATCAAGGACTTTATAAAAATTTTGTAGGTAGCTTCTGTTGTATAAACACTATTGCAAATCAGATGAAGATCCTGCAAATCAATTAGATATGTACAGCTGGACATCTACTGACCACTGAAAACTCTGGGATATGCTCTCGTTAATGGATGAGAGTGATGGGTCTCTCTAGGATGAACTCGCAGTAGTTAGGCATATCAAGCCAAAATCAATATTTTGTCCTCCAATTCAAACTTCTTCCCAAATAGAGGTTTTCCCTGATTTAGTTGGTTAGGCAATTTTAAATCTACTAGACACGATAGGTAATACTAATCTGGACAAATCAGAATGGATGGGAATAGAGAGTTTTAAAAAACTCAAAACAATCAAAATAAAGTCTGCTGATAATGGGGACAATATTGTTTTATTGTCTAAAATCCTCAGCGAAAATGAGGCCTATAAGCAACTTAGAGATCCTTTGTGCTACAAAGAACTGAGTGTGATCCCAAAACGAAGTTCAAAGAAGAATTAGATAGGGCCTCTAAAATAATTCTACTGTATCTATGGGAGCTATTTCGAAATTAAATTTTGAAGGTCTAACATGTACAGTAATATACTGTAAGTTTGGGAGGAAATCATTTGCACACCAAATGTGCAGATCTCATAAAATGTCATAGACATTATCAATTTGCATTAAAAATAAAACAGTTATCACACAGTTTGGACATGGGCTTAATGGATATGGTGAAATGGAAATCTGTACAAAAAGCAGCACTTATTCGAATTGAATAAATATGCCTTATTGCAAGTGCCACTCATTCTCTATGTGAGAGTGTTCCAATTTTTCCTGATGAACCCTGCATGCAACAATGTTCAGCATTCATGCCAATGTCAATACAACTAGGACAATAAACATTAATAACTTGATTTTTGTGAATCCAGTGAAAAATGTAGCCAATTGCCAAATTTAAAACAAATGAGCAAACATGTCTTCATGTTAAATGACTATAAATATGAGACACTGCTACTGACATTGAAATCGAAGGAGCCAGTGAAAGACAAGCAACAGAAGCTGAAGGTAATATACACTGTACATGTCTACAAATATATAATAAACAATAGATCTACTGTTCTGAATGTCACACTCACTTTCATTTATAGAAGACAAATAGTTTCTTTATTTAGTATATGAAAAAAAAAATATTATGAAGACAGTTCAATTCAAATTCAATTCTTTGGCAATTATCGTTGAAGCAATAATTGGACAAATACAATTTTATATTATTATTTTTGAAAAAATGTCTCCTTTGTAAAACCTTAAATGTTTTTTTTTTAAACAAAGAGCTGAAAATGATGAGTATGTTTAGTTGATTTAACACACACATTCCCAGTTAGCTCAAACTCCAACACCCACCACATTATATATATTTATGTCAAAAGGAGTGCTCATGAGCGTGGCAAATGTATACAACAAAAGACAGGGGTGCCCAATGCTACATCCAATTGACAAAACATATATGATAATAAGTCTAAAGTTTTTTTTACCTCAGAATACAGTTTATTCACTTACCAGCTTAGTTTGATCTCCCAAATATGTTTTAATGTTTTCTTTTAATTAATCCTTTTCCCATATTAGGACCAGACAGCACTGAGACACCAGCTTAGCCTGTAAGTGAGTCACAATGGCCGGCCACTAAAATACAGATATCTCGTGCTCTGCATTGGTATCAACTAAACATACAACAAAAGACAGGGGTGACCAATGCTATATTCAATTGACCAAACATATATGGTAATAAGTATAAAGTTTAAATACTTTATTAATAATAATAATAATAATAATATTTTCTTGGTTATTTAGTTACACCCTTTGGCCAAAGCGTCATAAGCCTGCATACCAACGTCAAGGTATAACCAAATTTGCAGGTCCTAACACTAAGGACCTGCAAATTTGGTTATATCTTGACGTTGGTATGCAGACTTATGATGCTTTGGCCAAAGGGTGTACAGTACTGTAACTAAATAAGCAAGAAAATATTATTATTATTGAAGTATTTAAACTTTATACTTATTACCATATATGTTTTGTCAATTGGATGTAGCATTGGGCACCCCTGTCTTTTGTTGTATGTTTAGTTGATACCAAAGCAGAGCAAGAGATAGCCGACTTTCAGTGACCGGCCAATCTGACTCACTTACAGGCTAAGCTGGTGTCCCAGTGTTGTCTGGTCCTAATATGGGAAAAGGATGAATTAAAAGAAAACATTACAACATATCTCGGAGATCAAAATAAGCTGGTAAGTGAATAAACTGTATTCTGAGGTAAAAAAAAAAACTGTCCATATGAAAAAATACCCCACAATCTGCAAGATGATGATTATGTGACATAGATTAGAGAGAAATATAAAAATGTTATGAGGTCGTATCACTATTACCATGTCCAACATTCCATATTAACATATAATAGATTTATATTTAATAACTGTAATTACTAGTCCTGTACTCTGTATGTGCCGTGTAGGGTAACAGAGATGTGTAAATGTTATTTTATAACTATAAGTACTAGTCCCCTCTGTCCTTCAATGCCCCCGTCCTCTTGCTCAATCCCCCAATGGCCACAAGCACACAATTTCCCCCCACACAAATACATACACAGTTCCACCACACACACACAGAGAATTCCACTCCCACCCTCCACCCCCCTCCCCCCTCCCCCCACCACTTTCACGGGAGACCATCACTTTAAACACTTATACCCGGGGATCATATGATTGAGCAAAGCAAAGGAGATAAAATAAATTGTCATTTATTTTACGAATGGGTATACACACAATGTTAAACAATTACTCTGAAAATACACTTCCTGGAATGGGGCCAAATGAAATAAAATGTTCCCAAAACGAAATCTTGAAAACCAGAGACTCTAGGAGCAATTTCCCACTCCTGGGAGTTGCTTGCAAAATTGCTTGAAACTGTCCGCGGTCAGCAGTGCTAACTGCAACTGCTGTGTATGTCAACGGAGCTGCTTCTTTCATTCGGTCGCCACTCTAATGCACTTGGAATCTTTAACCCTTACGAAATCTTAAAGGGTTCTTGCATGAATCTTATTAATCTTGGATGAATCTTTATAATCGGATTCTCGATGGGCTGCATGATTTCTTATGGAGTTTAAATCTCTATCTCTAACCAGTGCAGCTAATCCCTCCGTGGGAATAATTTTTCCCTCCTATCCTGGAGTTGCCAATACTTTGGAAACCTGACAGAGGGGGCTTCTCATTCTGCTAAGAGCATGTGCCAAACTAGCACCTTTGTTCCTTAGCATATGAGACCAAGCCCCTCTCCCTGGCGACACCAAGTCTGGGCTAGCCACCATATGCTAAACTGCCAGGACTTTTCACTAGGATGGGGGTACTTGATGATCCCCTCCCCAAGTAACACCTGAGCCCTTTCAACTCCAGGCTTTACAGACATCAGGCACCAAGCCAGCAGGACGTCTTAGAAGTCTGGAGCTGCACATTCTTATCTGCTTTAGTGAGTCACTAGACGCATACTAAGTGGGGGCTACAATAAATGAGTAATTCCTGGTCCCTGGTGGTCTGAATGAAAGTCCAAATGGGCCTAATTTGAGGGGGACTTTCACTATACTATTAACAAATACACTATTTGTACACAAATAAACTTTTTGAGGGGGACTTTCATTTATCAATTTTTACACAAACTTATAAAAATTACACTATGGGTGTTTTCATGTTTCTCCCTGAACTATGCGCACAGCAAGTTTCAGCGTGCTGGAAGCTTCCTAGCCAAAGTTAGCACACAGCTGGCTTTATTTGTCAGTCGCTGAGTTTAAAAACACTTTTTTCTCTCGACACGTTATACCTGGTGGGAGATACACTGAACCCCTTTCCTGAGTTCTGGGAGTTTGGGCATATACCGGGGTCCCTGGAATGTGATTTCCCCCTGCCCAGTCTTACTGTTCTGGTCTGTGCTGAAGCAGGGAGTACTGGCAATGAGCTGCAAAATGCTTCCTAGGGAGGATTTTGTCCGGTTGTCTGTGTCTTAATGTCCCCAGGAATCTGGTAGGAATCCTGGGTACATGTTTTGGGGTAACCAGCAAGTCTGGCCCCCTTCTTCCCAAACAAACCCTGACAACACTTTACGGTAAAATCATCCCTGAAACTCATGTCCTGAGCATCTCCGCTGGTTAGCACTCCTGGAACAGTAAAACACACACATATACATCTATATTGAAACACAGTGCATATGCCAAACTGGGTTGCAGAGCTGACACTTCAAACCTCCAATATGGCTCAGGGGCACCCAGACGTGAATAATACCTTCATTATTGGCCTGGGTACCCCCTCACCACCACACACCCACACCATACCACCCGGCACACACAAACACACACACACAATTCCACCACACATATACACCCATGATTCAACCCTACCCACACAATTCGACCCCACCCACAGACACACAATTCCACCCAACCCCCACATACAAAATTACACACACACACACAAAATTACACACACACAATCACAATTGTTACCCCCGTGCACAATTCCAACACACACCCTCCACAATATACAAACCCACTCTAACACACACACCCACACAATTCCACCCCCCGCCCCCCCACACACACAGACACAATTCCACCCCCCCAAATTTCCACCTGTAAGAGACATGTGCAGAGGTAAAACCAGGGAGACAGATTTGGGGAAATAAAACCATAGCTTTAATCAGCCTTTCAAATTAAACAATGCAGAAACCACAAAAATAAACAAATAAACAGCCTATACCTGTGTAAGGGCTAACTCACTTCCCCAGTCCCTCTCTGCAGGGCTTTGTAGAATAGGCAATTAAACCCCCCACATACATAGAATTCCACCAGTCACACACACACACACACAATTCAAAACAAACATGGTTCCACCTTCACACACTCACAGACACACTCACAATTCTGACCCCCCATACAACACACACACTTCCACCCTCCAACCACACAATTCCATCCCCCACATACACAACATTTCACAGACCCACACATTGAAAAATGAAATAGTGTGATAAAGCGCTAATGCCTTTAACTTAATCAATATAATTATTGAAAGTGCTGATGTAGCCAGGTCTCCCTTTCTGTTGCGCCCCCCCTCCCTCCTCTTACTTGCTGCGGCCGTTCGCGGGGAGGTGTGGGGGCATGTGCGCGAGCAGCACGCTGCTCCCTGACGCAGCCGGTTGCCGGGGATGTGCGCGGGCCGTGGTCACATTGCCGAGTCCCGGCGGCTCGCGGTGCAGGGCGCCGCCATTGCGCATTGTCTTGCGCATGCACAGTGAGAGCCGAGCGCCAGGAGGACCCCAAACAGCTTGCGCATGCGCAGTGATAAGCGCGCGAAAGCTAACCTACCAGGGAAGGCTCTTGTAAGGGACTACAAGTCCCATGAGCCTCAGCAGCACCCCACATGATACCAGGGAGCCAATAGGGCGGCAGCATCTTCCTGCAGGGGAGATTAGATACTTTTTGTGGGCTTGCAGTACGCTAGTCAAGACCAGGAGCAGCCAGGGGAAGGAGGTAGGGTGCAGTGACTCCCTGCACTAGGCCAGCAGCCCTCCTAGGCCCCAGATAGCCCTGAGTTACCTGAGCTGAGTGTTGTAGGGACAGGCCCCAGGTTAGGGACCCTGCACCTTACTATTAGAGTCAGTTAGAGACTCCGCAGAAGCTGCGTGTCCGTCCAGAGGGCTGGGCACAGATCAGCATTGTTGCTGCAGAGACCATCCGGGTGGGATCGCCCCGGACGGTAGTTTCCTGTGTTCATCCGTCAGCGGAACCTTTGCGCAGATCCGTTGCAGGCCCGAGCACTGGAGTGCTCGGCAGGTAACCCTCATCACGTGCACCAACAATACTATCAGATTCACACGGGGCCAGTGACTGCGCAGTCATACATATCCTATCACCTGGGGAAGGGGTGGGAGACGTATTGTGTATGTGGTTACTGGACACGGGGTGGGATCACCTGGTGAAAGGGGTAGCGTCCTGCGAGACGCACTAGTTAGTGTCTCCTCTAGAGAGGGACACCTGCTGATTGGTTGTTTATTATGCAAAGAGAGTATTGTTGCGCAAGTACATTGCATGTTCAGTAAAGCCCCTTTGCTATTTCACATCCAGTGTATGTGGTTATTGTATGTGTCCTGCGAGGAACCATTCCCCCTCTGGTGGGAGCCATCGCAGGTGGAGGCGCTGCACCGAGTACAGGGTTACTCATAATATACATGCCCCAGGTTCCCCGTGGCGAAGCTCAGCCCTCCCGTGAGCTTAACAGGTAAAGCACCACACCTGGTAACAATAGGTTATCCACACTCACACTATATATGCGATTGGGTGGGGGAATACCCGTTACACTTACAAAAAAGAAACCCTAAATGAAGAGCTAAGCAGCCTGATTAATGTGATTGATGCAGATCACTCCCAATAGTACAACACAATACAATAATATCGGCACCTGATTACAAAATTCAAATCACCTATTGTGATCACTGACCCAATGACAGACCTGCCCTGACTCTCCAGACATGATCACAAAGGTCTTGATAGATGTCTCATGACATGTGGGGATACAAGAAAGAGATTTTCATAGTGCAACACTGAGTAAATAAACCAAAAAATAAATAAACATATACACAAAAATTTATAACATAGAACACAGAATAGCTAAAAATATACTGGTGACATTTAATGAATATGATACACAAAATCATTTAAAACATAATATAAGATAGACACTGGCTAATGGTGATTTAATCTGGAGGGTTAAAATGGGAATCCTACTCACAAGAATGTGGAAGGTAACCAGCATTCAGCAGCATCAGCTGCAGTAAACCTCCGTGGTAGAGTGCAGGAGAGGAACTTCACAAGTCTCTTCAGACCTCAGACACCGCTTCCACGTGTCCTGCTGGTACGATCACAGACCCGCTGTGTACGCCGCCATCAGATGACATGGTTTGCGCATGCGTCGTGGCTACAAGTCCCAGAGGTGCACTGCGCATATAGCGCTGAACTGCAAATGTCTCCAAAGTCTCTCTAGACAGTACACATGGACAACAGGTGGTAATAAGAGAGTCCACACCGGTACCAGTGATATGCAAGTGCGTAAAACACCACCCCGGGTTGTCTTGGGTCATGGATCATGTCTGGAGACTAAGGGCTGGGCTGGACTGTCATTGGGTCAGTGATCACAGGTGATTTGAGTTTTGTAATCAGGCGCTGATATTATTGTGTTGTACAGACCCACACATACAATTTCTCCCCCCCCCCTCACGCAATTCCACCCCCACGCACACACTTCAACTTCACCCAAAAACATAGAATTTCAGCAGTCCTACACACACACACACACAAATTGTACACGTCACAGAATTCAACCAAGACACAATACACACAAACACACACTTCCACCTTCCCACACAAACACATGCTTCTACCTCCCACACATACATAATTCCAACCCTTCACAACACAAATACACACATGCACCCCCCCCCCTATACAATATACACTCCAACCCAATCTCCTCCAAAATACACATTAAGTTTGTGCCCCAAAAACACCAGTAAATAAGAAGGCTGCTCCATACCATAAGGTATATGGGATTGAGTTAAACTACCTGTCTCTACGCACTTACCACAGTGAGCCTGGAACAGAACAATTGATAATCTGATTTACGAGGAGAGGCTAGCTAAATATGATTTATTTACAGTACATTTGAAAAGAGGTGTTGAAGGGGGTATGTGATAACAATATAAAAATATATTTGGGGACAATACAAGGAGCTTTCAATATAAATGTTCATCCCAAGTGCAGTACAGAGGACACGGGAACATCCCTTAAGGTTGGAGGAAAGGAGATTTCACCAGCAAAAAAGGAACAGTTTCTATACTGTATGGGCAGTTACAATATGGGATTCATTACCCATGGAGACTTTGATGGCAGATACAGTACACTAGATATCTTTAAAAAAAGATTGGACCTCTTTTCAGAAAGGAAAGGAATATGTGGGATATACCAAATAAGTAAACATGGGAAGGATGTTGATCCAGGGAGTAATCTGATTGCCAATATTTGGAGTGAGAAAAGAGTTTATTTTCCCCTTTTTGAGAAATCATCCTCCCTCTGGATCAATATACTGTAAGCAGGGATATAGGATAGGGTATCTGTCATCTAAATTTAGCATAGGTTGAACTTGATGGATGTATTTCTTTTTTCAACCTTGTCTACTTTGTAACTATGTAACTATATGTATACACACACACACACCACACATACACTACTTTGTAACTATTTAACTATATGTATACACTTACACTCGCTCTCACACATATATTTCCCCAAACGTCACTACAATTAAAATAGGGATATGCAAAGATCAGTATATTTAAATGTGTCAGCCCCCCCACTGCCTACATTTCTATAAAACCTACTGTACACTGGATATTTATGTGCCTTTGAGTCAGTAAGATACTTGGTATCTTGAATGATGAAGTGGGAATATGTGTATAAGAAATAGAATCACAACCCACCTGCTCTGCTATTCATTGCAATATTTTAGGAGGTGTGGGTTTTCTGTTACTAATTTAAATATACTTTTCATATCACATTAGCATACTAAATTAGCATATCTTGTATCTCTCTCTCTCTCTCTCTCTCTCTCATGAAATATTGAGCCTTTATGGTCAAACCACTAGCATATGAATTAGATTGTAAGCTCTAAGGGGCAGGGACTCCTTTTCCTAAATGTCACTTTTACATCTGAAGCGCTTCTTCCCATTATGTGTTATTTGTATTATTTGTTGTTTATATAATTGTCACGTGTATTACTGCTGTGAAGCGCTACTGTATGTACATTAATGAATATTTATAAATAAAGATATACATACATGAAGAGGCAGAATGAAACGTGAAAAGTGCTTATAAAAAGATATTTTCCCACGTGGATATGCACAACTTGCAGCTACTGGTATATCCCCCTTATTCTTTCAGAGATATTGACCTGTGGACTCGTTCTCATCGTGACCATGACAGTGAAGCATTTTTCTGCCACTATGTGCCTGCTGCTGGGGCTCAGTGTCTCAGGTAAGATAATTCCTGTGCGTCTTTATTGAGAGATAGTTGAAGTTATAACCACAAAATCATGTGACAGAAAAGTGTGCTGGATTCACTAAAGAACACAAAGCATTTTAATGTGCCTTATTGTCATATTGTCATATTCTCAGTGCCCTGACAATGAGTTAGCTTTAGCACTTCTCACAAATTAGAGTTCAAAGAATATCTTTGTGGTACTGTAATTAGTTAGCCTTTGAAGTGGGTTGAGATATATTTAAATTCCAGTGTTATCACTTTCTGTCACTTACCCTTCGGGTACCGACATGTCTTGTTTCTATTCTATGTGCAAAACTACAGTGTTCATTCCAAGCATTAACAAAAAGAGAAACAGCGCAAAAAACCTCATGGTGTAGTAATTGAAGTATTATTTATAATGGTGAAACAGGTGAGTATTGCACGTACATCAAAAATCAGTATAATTAGCATGACATGTATTTGGAGATGTTACCACTCTGCACTCTGCACTCTGCAACAGTGGATAAGATGGTATCGATCACCGGATCAATTCTCCTCCTGCACTCCCGTGTGGCAGTCCTTGTGTGTCCTCCGCTCGAATGGATTGAGAACCCTTGCCGCAAGGTATAGACATGGTCACCGCTATCACGGAGAGAAGGGCTCCCTTCCCAGTTCCTCAGCGCCAGGTCCGCATACACACGCCAGTGACGTCATCAAGTGGCGTCGACGGAGAGTCTTACTTCGCGTCTTTTGCAGGTCACCAGCAGAGGCAGCAGAGAATGTCCTGTGTGGAAATGGATATTGGCAATAAACAAGTAAACCTTAGTAGGTGATGTTTGGAACGCGCCCTCTTCTATACAACATGTTTCGTATATATGATATACTTCGTCAGGGAATGTCAGGCAATGTAAGACTCTCCATCGATGCCACTTGGTGACGTCACTGGCATGCAATCAGCCTCAAAGCCGCAAGACCGGCCGGTCTAACAAAGTTGATGATGGAATAAAACAAACCCACAGTTTTAAATAATGCATAGAAAGATAACCACAGAAAAAAATACTACCAAGGATTAGTTACTGCACAGATACAAATGTGCCCTTGATTGAGTGAAGCAGCAAAGAAAACAGCCAAACTTGAATGTAGACATGGCCGAAAATATGAACAGTTCAATTAGTCCCTTTATACCAAATAGGTACTGTATATATGATTTTTAAAAAAGTGTCCCAGATAACAAGTAAGGATATTAAGTTGAATCTTAGGTTGAATAAAGATAAGTATGATACTTATTCAGAGCAGGCATCCAGGAACTAAAGGAGTAGAAACTGCAGATGCTGGAGCCAATGTTTGCGTGCAGAGCCTTGTGTAATGTAATTGTCCAGTATGCAGAAACTTCCTCCCCATCTTCAGAGAGAACATCCATGCCAAGCCCCAACAAAACATCCTCCATCGGACGCTTACAGTCTTGTGGGACCAGACGCCATCATACATGTCCTCGTGGATGGCATATATGGATCATCTTTGCGCGACACCGGGTCCCAAGTGACTATTATATACCGCCCATTCTATGAATAACATCTTAGCCACCTGTCCTTCCAGTCGGCCGACAGGATGAAGCTGTCAGCAATGAGGACTACCCCCATCGACGGCGTGGTGAAGGTTTGGCTGGAAATACCACAGCTGAACACGGCAAGTCTCAAACCATGGTTATAGAGGCTCTGATATGTGCCCTGAGCCTTAAGAGCACACAAACTGGGGCTCCAACTTAGCAGGTAGCCCTTTGAAGTATGGGGATGAAAAATCCCTCAGCTCATTCATCCATAACTTATGGGCATGTTAATGAATTCATTTCCAGGCTGACAGGAAAGGGTTCCTGCCTTTACATTTAAAACACTATTGAAATACAGTTTATTTTTATATGTAGGTTCTGTATGTGCAACAAATATAAAATCCACATGTATGTTCATGGTACATTTTTACCTAGCTGCACTCCAAAAATTAGAGTGCTAGCTCTTTCCTAGCACAAGTTATCCACTTAATTGAAGAGGCTCTGTGATGTGGTTTGCGGTTTGACCTATAATCGGTCTGGGTTACAAGTCGGGATACAATGTATCCGTGTATGCTTTGATTGGTAACCGCAGACACGCGCCACCAATTCACCTCAAGTGAATAACAAGACAGCCGGATATATTGTAGCAAGAAGGTACTTCAGCTAAACCGCAGACCACTTATTCAATTGACTTTGCGGTTTCGACATCTGTGGTCTAGAAAGTGATACCATCTTCAAGACAGCAACTTACTCGCAGGCACGCTTATTCAATAATACTTGGTACAGAGCTAAAAGCTCCCCCATGTGTTGTGGCTACAATTTTCACAGTTCACATACATTCATATAACACTGCAGCTAGCATCTGAGCTGTAAAACAGGGACAATAAAGATAGTGTAGGGGAAAATATTGCATTATAGTGACCATACAATCTAACCCTTTCAGTCCCAACCAGGTTTAGTGTTAACCAGTCGGGCATAATACCTTTATTATTGGCCTGTTAACCCCTCACTGCCACAGATAATAATAATGAAAACATAACTGCTTTACTGTTGGGACCCCAGAAGCATTCACACCAAATTGTATAGCGCTGGCTTACTCCTAACCTAAGTTAGCTCCCTGTGTCTTTACTGTGTGAAAAAGCGGCTAGAGTTAAAACCCTTTTTTCGCTTTGCGGTTTGGCAATGAAACATTGTTACAATACTCGGAACTAATCCATAACTGTGACCGCACTCATACAATGTAACTTAGTATTACGATGTGGTAATCATGGTTGCAACACTCTGAACTTCTCCATAACGGTGACCACACTAATACAATGTAACTTAGTATAACGATGTGGTTGGCGGTTGCGATACTTGGAACTAATCCATAACTGTGACCGCATTCATACATTGTAACTTAGTATAATGATGTGGTTTGCGGTTTCTTAACGGGCCACAGACCAACACATTAATTGAACAAGAAACTCCTGATAATGATGTGGTTTGCGGTTGCTTAGCGGAACCCACACGAACAATTACAATAGTTTCAGCACTCAGAGTATTAATGTGGCACCCTTATACCTAGCGGGGCACACATACAGTTTATAATACAATTACAGGGTTGCAGCCATTAGTGGGCTGCAGATCTGACAATTTACATTTACCCACTGTGATTCAGGGGTACCCTGTTACATGGCTTATACAGCTGATACATAATGTGACTCAGGGGCACCCAGCCTGGCATAAATATCTTTATTTATCGTCTTGGGTAACCCATCACCGTCGCACTCCCTCATGCCACGTCTGGCACCCCAATCCAAAAAGACCCAGGCAACCTGGAGAGACCTCGTTCCTCCGTCTGGCATGGTCACTTGCATCCCGGTGCCCGGGAACAAATCCTCTGGTTGGACAGTATCAGGTCAGACCAGGGTAACAACAGGAAAAAAGAAAAAATGATAGCGCACTGCAAATGAAGGGCTGGAGGCAAAAAGTTGAAAAAATAAAAATGCTTTAATAAAGATGCATAATAGCCTAAGCTTAAAAGAGAAAAAAAAGAAAAAGGACTCCCCTAATGCGTTTCACGCCTAAATGGCGCTTTATCAAAGGGTATCCTCCGTTTCAGAGTGCTTACCTTAAATAGCAGCCCCAATGCGGAAGTAATTTCGCGCCAAAATCCATCCATGACGTCAGATGGTAAGAGACCGGATAGTGAGCTACGGAAGCCCAAAAGTGCAAAAACACCTCCGCATTGGGATGCAAAGTAAGGAAATCATTGACAACATAAAAATACAAATCAAAAATTGACATACTGTATCCAAACCTAAATAAAACAACAACATATACATTATGAATTTGAAAGATAAAGTATAAACCATAAAGAATAATTTAAAACAAGAAAAAAGAGAAAACAACATAAGAATGCTTGAAAATAAAATATAAAAAACGGAACCAACGGTAACCATGGTGACCCTTCCTGAAAACATATAAAAAAAATAGCAGATAACAACAATACTCATATTAAGTAAAAAAGTGAAGCTCCTTGAAATAATCAAATAGATATACCTAGATATAAATATAAAAAGAAAAATATATATAAAAATTATATGTATATATAAGTAATAATAAGTATTATGTGAATATTTATGGACATCAAAAAATGATAATAAAATCGATGTTCAACTAGAAAATATCCATGTATAACATGAATAATATCTATTAATTGACTAAAAAGTAATATATAAATGTAACGAGATATGTATAAAAAAAATATATATAATATGAAGTATGATAAATAAAGATAAAGTGATTTAATATAAGAAATTAAGAAAAATACATAACTATAACAAACTTATAAATAAACCAAAAAATCAATTATAATGTGACCAAGAAAAAATCATTTGATTATATATAACTGAAAAAATCAACATAATAATAATATAATCTACATCTATAAAAAAATGAATAAGCTCCCAATCTTGGTTAATACCAGCAGGATATAATGAATCCATACTTTAAATCCAGAACATCTCAAGTCTGATGTTCTGGATTAATAGTATGGATTCTTTATATCCTGCTGGTATTAACCAAGATGATTTGTATTTTTATGTTGTCAATGATTTCCTTACTTTGCGTCCCAATGCGGAGGTGTTTTTGCCCTTTTGGGCTTCCATAGTTCACTATCCGGTCTCTTACCATCTGACGTCACGGATGGATTTTGGCGCGAAATGACTTCCGCATTGTGGCTGCTATTTAAGGTAAGCACTCTGAAACGGAGGATACCCTTTCATAAAGCGCCACTTAGGCGTGAAACGCGTTAGGGGAGTCCTTTTTCTTTTTGTTCTCTTTTTAGCTTAGGCTA
This sequence comes from Ascaphus truei, assembly GCF_040206685.1. Lineage (NCBI taxonomy): Eukaryota > Metazoa > Chordata > Amphibia > Anura > Ascaphidae > Ascaphus > Ascaphus truei. The sequence continues at coordinate 27,110,202 of NC_134483.1, forward strand.
TTATGCATCTTTATTAAAGCATTTTTATTTTTTCAACTTTTTGCCTCCACCCTTCATTTGCAGTGCGCTATCATTTTTTCTTTTTTCCTGTTGTTGCCCATTGGATCGAAGCACACCACTTTTGAGATTGTTGGAGACCTTCAAGGAGTTTATGTGTGAGTTTACTCATTTTCCTTGCCCCTTTATGTTGTTATTGTGTTTGTGATAATTTTGTAGTGCTCCAGCCTATAGACCCAGGGGCATCTGACCTGGTTTATGGGGTCAGTTTACTTATATGTGGGCTTGCTTCCATTTTCCTTGGTTCAGGTAGTTCCCCATTACTAATATTAGGTCTATTTATTAGGCTTTATCGAGAGCAATATTTTCTTCACATACACAATATATGGGGGTTATGGTCATTATAAATCCTGGCTATCAGCTCTATTGCTGCCATCATTTTGGGTTTTAGAAGCACCCATATGGAGATGTACTCCACAGGGTAACAGTAGCACCGGATTCGAGCAAGCCATCCGCTTGGCGATCTCCGATGGTCACTCTCCGCAGATGCTTCTGCCGGACACCGTTGTATTGCAACCCGACTGGTGAAACCTCATGTCCTCCCATCTCTGCTGCTGGTTCCTGGGAAGCAAGTGCAGATCTCTCTGTGGATGTCCTTCTGTGGGTTGATTCCGCAGCTGTACTTGGCTCCTCTCTGTGTGTCAGTCACACACAGGCGACCGGCCTTGCAGCTGGAAAACATTGCCCCTGATGGGGTCCACCAGACCTGGCATGGTCTGGAAAGTCTGGTCTGATTTGATCCACTTTTGTTCACAGATAGCATCTCCTCTCGTGTTTAAACTCTGCAGGTTTGGGGATGTTGTTATCCACTGAGGAGTCTGCTTGGCTCCCTTGGATGGCACAGCTGGTTTCTTGAGAGCCCCTTTCTCGTCCATCAAAGACCGACTGGTCACAAACTCATCAGCGAACCTGGCAGCTTCCACATGGGTCTTAGGTTTGAGGGACACTGCTACAGTAACTGTTGGAAAATTGTCTACTAAAGTGTGGTACTTGGTGGCACTTAGTGGCACTACAATCCTCCACCCACTGGTTCTTCTGCAATGCCATGCGGTCCCCATACAGGACATAGGAATCCCTGGGTATCGTTCCCCTGTCCTGAACTTGCCCTGGTAAGCTTCTGGGGTGAGGGCATACTGCATCAGCAGCATTGCTTTCACAAGTTTAAGTTCATCCATGTCTTCTGATGGGGTAGCCTGCAGAGTTTCTTTGGCTATTCCAGGCAATTAGGGGTGCAATCACAGCACCCAGTCCTGTGGTGGCACCCGGTATCTTTGGCATTGGATATCAAAGTCACTCAAAAATCTGTCAATTTTATCGGTGTCATCCACAAACTTATTAAAATTTGGTGATCCACTTAGGGGATTTCTTGTTCCCCGTTGATCAGGTGGGCTTGAGGGGACACGTTACTGTGTACTGCTGCAAGCATCCAAATCCTCTCATCTGCTGTAGCCCTCTCTCCCCATGATGCAAGAAGCGCGGTGATGCCAGGGGTGGCGGGTCCAGTAGCCATGGGACTATCCCTCCCACACTCCCAAGCGCCAGTCCTTCACCCTCTCTCTCCCCTTGTCCATCTCCATCTGGGGCTGGAATAACCTCCTGCGCCCCAGGCTGAAGTGTGATCACTGCTGCTGCATGTATGGGTTAGCTGACCTCAGTTAAAGCAATACTAGCTTCATGCCATTCCATGTCCTCCTTCAAATGTAGCTTTGACCGACCAGCCATCGTTAGTCCATAACTTTCACACCGGGTAACGACCCAAGCACGGTCCCAGGACCAGAACCGTCCCAAACGCTTATCCATGTTCACCTGCATACACAAAGTTAGGTGACCAAGGGGAACAGTATTTTTTCATGATCTTGTGAAACGTGTGTACGCTAACTCTTGCTTTGGGAGCTCGCAATCTTTGAGTCTCCCGCTATGCTATAGGATCCTGCAGGATGCTATACCATAGGCTCAATCATCCCACCGCTGCTACCAGATAAAAAGCCTGTCACGGGAAACCAGCACATTTAACACCTTTATACCCGGAGATCATATGATTGAGCAAAGCGAAGAGTTAAAATAAATTTATCTCTACCAATTACATACACAATATGTTACACAATTACACTGAAAATACACTCACTGGGATGGGGGCAAATGAAATAACTTGTTCCCAAAACGAAATCTTGAAAAACAAAGACTCTAGGATCAATTTCCCAGGAGCGGGAGTTGCTTGCAAACAAAGCTGGAATCAGTCCTCGGGCAGCAACGCAACCTGCAACTGCTGTGCACTCCGACGGAGCTGCTTCATTCGATGTGCCACTGCGGTTTTGGTACTTGGAACCTCAGCTCTTATGAAGTCTTTAGTCTTGTTACGAAATCTTGTAAACATTATCTGAATTTTAGATGGAATTGAAGAACTGATTCCCGATGGGCTACATGGATTTTTTATAGGGTTAAAACTCCTATACCTAATCTTTGCAGCCGATCACTCCGTGGGAATAATTTTGAGCATAGTTCAAGTTGCGTTGTTCTCCCACATCCGGGTTCTTAGCCTTGCCTTGCCTTCTCTACAGTTGCCTTGCTTTTCAGATTGATCTCCTGTGTTCCGACCAAGCTTGGCCCTTGTACTCTGCACCTCTAGCTTACTGACCACGGCTTACCTCTGACCTTCCGCATCTCTCCAATCCTGACAATGGCTTATGGACCTCTACGATCTACTGGCTTCAACCCCTGACCACAGCTATCAGACTCTGACTATTCTACCGGCTCCTACCTCTAACCTTGCCAAGTATCAAGACTAATCTAACCTCTCCAATCCTGACCCGGCTACCTCGACCATCCACTCTCCAGATGTGCCCCGTTGCTGTGGTTGGAGTTTCTACTCATTCCCACCTCAGTACCGGGGTCCTGCCTTGTTTGTGGTGAGCACAGCATTATACGCTTACAGCAAATCTCAGCGCTCTAGGAGCTTCCTAGCAAAAGTTAGCTAAAATCCGCTTGCTATGCCGCCAAGTGCTAGACTTTAAAAACAATTTTTCTTTTAACTTTTACAGGCAAAACACTGCTACCTTATACACTTTAACATATAAATAATATTATTCCCGCCCTCTTATGTAAAATAGAAAAACAACAAAGCCCATGATTCTCATAGCGTAAACAAGTAATTATAATGTGACAATATTCAAGTGTAAATGATTGCACGTACAAGGAAGACTAATCATATAAGTAGGGCATGTTTAGGGTAGATGTTACCACTCTGGAAGATAGAAACTTGCTTCATGAGACTCCTTCAGCATTCACTGTAACCGGTCCAGTATATTCAGTAGCAGCAAGGGTACCCAATCAACGCTGGCAAGTTAATCAGTCACGCAGTAGCAAAACAAAGGTTACAATGAAGAGACAGATGGAAACAAATCTCTCCCACTCCATCCAATCTGCTTCAGCTCAAAGCCCGTCAGGGAGCAGCAAAGCCTCCAACTCGCCACACTCACAGAGTGGGACTCTGACATCACCTCAACATGACGTAGGTCCATAATGGGACCCCCAGTGATCAGTGAAGTAAACTAAAGTCCCATGGGTAGCTCAAGCGGGATCAAAGACGCTGGTAGTATTGCAGGAGAATGTCCAATATAATATAAACAGTCCTAGGCATTTTGTAGCGGACTACTTCTCACCCCCTTATACCTTGGCGGGAGAAGATCTGATCCCCAATCTGGGTTCTCGGGTTTTGGGCATATACCAGGGGACCTTTGAATATAATTCATGCCCCTGCACGGTCTTACTATTCTGGTTTTTATTGAAGTAGGGAAATCTCTGCTGCTTGACACTCCTGTAATAGTAAGACACACATACATTTTTATTACAATTACAGTGTTTCTGCCATCATTGGTTTGCAGAGCTGGCACTTCTCAATTCCCCAATATGGTTTAGGGGCACCCAGCCAGCCAGGTATAATACCTTTATTATTGGCATGGGTACCCCCTCACCGTCACAGGCCACCACACTTCTCCCAATTCGCATGCACGCCTAGTTGTTCTGCGCATGCGCAACACTCTAGGTGGCCGCCCCCCACACTCCCAATACTACGCGGAGCTCCGGAGGGCACATCAGCAGTTCCCCCTCTGCTATGTCAGGAACTCACAGGCTCTTGATTAAAAGTGAGAAAAAGATTTGTTTTAACCTATATCGACATTTTGTTCCCCTCTGTGGATGGTTCTAAATATATATACGTGTGTGTGTAAGTCTTTACGGGAAGCGCAAACAGAACAAACACACATTGTGCGGATTGTACACACATTTATTAATGAAATAAACTGATAAAAATGCCATCATAGGAGTACTTGAGTTAAGAGCATTTCTGTAAGAATGTGCTTCTCATCAGCTCCTCCCGTTTCGGTTCCCATACTGTTATTCCAACCACTATAATGCCAGCAGTTTAATCTATTCATCTTGTGCTGGAAACCTAGTCATGTCAAATGTCAATAATTCTGTTTTGTAGGTCCTGAAACTGCAGCTGCAGCCTCCTGTGACTGTGATTACCATTCTGGGGGCTGCACTATCAGTCAACTGCCCGCTGCAAATTTGGCCTGTTATTGTAAATACAAAGGAGGCTGGACCTGCGGAGGAGAAATAAGAGCATGCGCACAAACTGACGCTCCAAAATGCAAGAACCCAGATAAATCGCTAGCCACCTGCCTACAAGGAGGTGGAGACTGTGGCGCTTACCCTGAGAGATGTGACTGTAACTACCACTCAGGGGGCTGCCGTATTGCTGTCACAGCTGCGCAAAACACTGCCTGCAAATGCAATTACAAAGGAGCCTGGACCTGTGGGGGTAAAATAGTGAGGTGCAAAGACTCCAACAATGCGAAATGTCTCAATCCTGATTCATCCCGTGAGTCCTGTCTGCAGGGAGGGGGAGATTGTGATGGGTATTAGAAGCATTTGAAACCCACTGATATTTACAGGCTGCAGGTTACGAGCTTCCAGAAAAGGAAACCTACAAAATTTTAAATTACTCTCATTTAGTTAGAAATATCATATGATTTGAGGATCACAAATTAATTTAATAGGTCCACCCCAAATTATTAGTTACAATATACAGTGTACTTGATCTCTTCACTCATAATAAGCACAAAACCATACACAAAATGTATAGTAAAATTTTGATTGATACACAATGTGATGGAATCTGATATACTTAAACTGCAGGAATATACTAGTTGTCTGTAATCAATAAAGTTAATCAATTAAGGCCAGCAAAGTGTTTGTTCAATCATTTTATTAGTAGAGCTCTGTGTGTATGCTGTGACAGTGGAGAGGAAATACTGATCAGTTGGTTTAGCTCTCACTGCTAGAGCAGTGGCCCAGACACACATATATTAAGGGGTCTGATCCTGTTAGGCCTGACACCATTACCCATTCATCACAAAGTACCTTACATTTGTCAATATAGTTCCTATATTGCCCTGCCATCCAAATGTCTCCCCCACAACAATACAACCATGCCATCACCACATTCCCCCACACTCAAACAGCCCTGCCATCCAAACATCTCCCCCAAACCCATACAGGTGAACAGGAAACGAGTGGTGTCACACAGACAAAAAGAACTCCGCCAGGCAGGATAGTAGCAGTAAGATTTCTTTATTGGCACATGAAGTTAAAAAAAACAATCTAACATGTTTCGCGCGGGAGGTGCTTTATCAAAGAGACTATAGACCTAATGGTCTTTCCCCTGCTTTAGTAGCAAACCTCCTCTGTCCCGCCCCCACTTCGGACCAATCGCTAATCACGCAACACAGATGGAACAGAATGCATATAATCATGGTCATCTCCCCTAGTATCACGCCTGTATGCCCGCAGACCTGGCAAGACCCCAATACTGAGGTGGGAACGTTATTACACCACACACCCACAGCAGTAGTAGCAAGCCCGGAGTGTGGTATAGCGTTGCTGGGCCTGTAGAGATAGAGTTGTTAGTTATACTTGCAACGCTTGATGGTGTCAGCATAAGAATAGTCGTGTCCGTGTGCCAATGTCCAGGGGTCCAGAAGGTAGAGTCGTCAGAGTATAAGCCAGGTCCTAGGAAGCCAGAGGTAAGCGAGGTAGAGTTCATAGCAAGGTTCAAAAGGGTACCAGAGAGCAGATTAGTCCAGGACAAGCAGGGGTCAAAATCCAGGGAAATCCAAGATGAACACAGGAGCAGGATACAGCAGGGACACAGAGGGAGCACAGCATAGGTCAGCATACACAGGGAAACAGGAACTATGCAGAGCAAGGAAGAAGTGGACAGACAGAGGTTATAAAGGAAGACACACCAATAGGAGAGAGGGGAGGAGCAGAGAGAGAAGTTGGAGACAGCAGAGATAGGTCAGGAAGAGAAGAGGAGGAGACAGAAGGGGCAGTCAGGGGAATGGCCTGCAGGGTTTTGGAGGAGGAGCCAGGAGCATGACAGGCCAGATAAGAGGAGCGTGTGTGCGCGCCCTCTGTAAGCTGGGGGTGCGCGTGCACAGGCTGTGCCACGGAGATGGCCCGCAGGGATTGAGAGGAGGGTGAGAGATCCCAGAGGAGGAGCGTGTGCACGCACCCTCCCTGAGCTGAGGGAACGCGCATAGGCCGTGTCACCAGGTGCGCTGAGAGCCGCACTGCGGGCACCCCGCTGGAGGGAGGCAAAGGAGTGGATGGCTCAGCCAGGACAGGTAACGTGGGTAACGCGGGAGTCAGGGAACGGAGAGCGTCACTGCAGGGGCTTGGGGACCATGCGGGTGCGCGAGACCGGCAGGGCATGCACTGAGGCAGAGGGAGAGAGGCAGAAGGAACGGGACAGGAGTGGGAAAGGGCAGAGGGACCGACAGGAGATGGGACAGAGGGACAAGGAGGGGAAGGAATCGTCACACCTAGGTGCAGAAAACAAAGGAGGAGTGCTATCGTAATGGCACTAGTTGATGTACATACTGCATATGCATAGTGCTAACTTACTGGCACTAGTAAATGCTCATACCATATGCACACAACAAATGCCTGTCAAACTTACAATGATAAGCATAGAACAACAAATAAACGAGCAGAGTGAACCGGGAAAAGATGTTGCAAACATTTATAAAAAGTACATAATCGGGACTCATACTTTATGTTTAAAAATCTTCGTAATAGTGCATGAAGTTATAATCTATTATATATAATAATATAAACCATAATAGTTAGGTAACTTGTACTAAATTCATTTAGATGCACATATTGTATAGAACCATTTCTCCAGTATATCGTCTTAAGTTTGTAAAGATCGGGAATATGATTTACACAAGAACTCAAAAAACAGAGATATCACTTGATACATAGGTATCACTTAATACATAACAACAGCCCCAGCCATCTGAAGACATAAGGCTGGTGTATTAACTGTGAAAACTGTACATAATACTGCGCTCCTCCTATAGAAGTTTGCTGCAGGTAAAATGATAGGCCTTTATATAGAAAAACAAAAAGAACGAGTCCTGCGCTCCTACCAATTAGGCTAAAATAAAATAATATTATCCTGAAAAAGGGTATTTTGTTAAATCCTTTGGCCAAAGTGTTTATAAAGAGACAACAAAAACAAGCGAGCGCGGATGAAGGACGCAACTAGATTAATAATGTAAGGTGAGCTGGATAAAGTACAGCTAGACTCAGCAGTGACACTACAATGCACAAGGGATCAAAGAGAGCCCTGCACTGAAAGTCACTAAGAGAAGGGACAATAATCTAGGCTCAATGATATGCCAAAAGAATGATATACTCACACGGGCTTGTGTGAGCACGGATACATCAGGGGTTTCTTTAATCCTGTCCTTTTGTCTGGCGAGACCTGTTTCTCATATAGCTGATCTGTTCCTCCTGGGCTCTTTGCTGTGATGGCTTGTTCCACCCCCTCGTTGTCAGATATATAAACCGGAGCCTTCTGATTAGGACTTCAACACCACTTGAGGGATCACCTCGCACAAATAGGAAGAATAATGATTGTGAGAATATTTAAATGATAATAAACACTGTATGGCTCTAGACAGAACCCGATTGTCTAACCACCCTAGTGTGTCACAAAGGCTAGGTATCCCAACCAGTGAAACACACAGGATGAGGTCAGAAAAATAATAAAGTGGAAATATGGGATAAAGAATGAATATAATAACATAATACTCACACGGGCCTGGGTGAGTAAAAACACATTGGTAGGTCTTGGTGGTGGAGTGAAGATGTCTCCTTCTTTGGCCTTGTAGTAGCCGATACTCTGGTCGAGATCAAATGAGGAAGGGTAGAGTGGATAAAAACTTCCTATTTATTCCATGATATGTAACAACAACAAAAATCAATAATAAAAAAGAGAAATCACCCCGGGGGGGGGGGCGAGTTCACTGCGTCCGTGGTGTCCAGATGTAAAGTGCACTACTTCCACGTCTGGGCGGCGCTTGGAACGCAGAGTCCTGGAATGCAAAGCTCCGGTCTCCTCCTATGGTGGCCACGGGTATCCAAAAAACAGCAGCAGATAGAATAACGCGTTTCGCTTGAATCCAAGCTTCTTCAGGTTCATAGCAATGTAAATTATCCCATACAGACTTTATATACCCTGAATGAATTGAACAATTAATTAGTCCATGGTTGGAAACCCTTGAAAAAGGAGTAGTGATATTAGATCTTACTCCAGCAGCCAGATACCTCCCAAAAAAGGAAATAAGACGGATTGCTATGCTGCAATAACTGGTGATTAAAAAGGATCAAATAAAGATAAAAACATTTGGAACACTAACTATAATAGCTACTATAAAATACGGTCTAGTACATGACATAGTTGATATAACTCTAAAGCTTGACTATTAATAAAATAATAAGTACAAATAGATATTAGAATAGCAACAATATAAAATGACAGCCAGTGTACTAATAGTACTGGAACCAGCCCATGTATTAATAGTAATGGGCGCACTCCTTTTAACAGCTGATAAGGATGCATGAACCACAACAGTGAATAGTAATACAATCATAATAATTAATTAAAATAATTATAGAGAGATTCGGTGCAGTTTCTTATACCAGTAGAGAAACTACAAAATAATAGTGTGGGGAAACGTCAGTATAGAATGTATAAATGACTAATAGCAGCCAATGTCCAATGAAGATTACATATAATCTAAATTAGTTGGTTGGTCCATAGTTGGAAACATTTGGATAAGTAATATTAGATCTTTCCCCAACAGTTAAATACCTCTAAAGAGAATCAAAGACAGATTCTGACATTAGGAATACTGTGCTCCATTAGCTGGTAATGGTCAGATAAAAATATATAGAAAACTAGCTACGATAACTAGCGATCAAAAACATATAACTCTAAAACTTGGCTGTAAATAGACAAACAAAACTGTGCAAATACATCTTACAATATAGAAAAAGAACTATATCATATCAATAATACTGGAAGCACCCTTTAAACAGCTGATAACAGCAATGAGAAGGTAGTAATCACAGCAATAAATGCTGGAACTATAATAATTCTAAAAGTTTAATAACATAGAGAAATTTACCGTAGTAACTATCACAAGTCGGGAGCCTCAATAAATTAAATACATATGGGAGACCTCAATGTAATTTTGTGAATGATTAAAAGGATACATCAATAGTGATAGACCGAGGGCTAAAATCAAATGGAACCATAATTCTGCAGAATAAAACAAAAAAAGGAAGTAAGTGACATTTTCATATCAGATAGAAGCAGCCAGAACAATGTCAATATTTAAACCTTGTGGGATCAAGGTCTTTAATCTGTAGATCCAGAATGTTTCTAATTTACTTAGTTTAGATAGCCTGTCGCCACCTCTAATGTCTTGGGGGACAGATTCTATGCCTCTATAGACCAAGCCAGTGGGGTCTGCCCCATGTTTGATGTCAAAATGACGTGATACACTAAGTGTGCTTAACCTCCTCCGAAAGTTACCCATGTGCTCCAGTACACGGATCTTGAGTGGTCTTGAAGTCCGTCCAATGTACTGGAGACCATATGGGCACTTAAGGAGATAAACGACAAAGGTAGACCTACAGTTGATGAAGGTCTTGGTTTTAAATGTCTCCCCAGTGATGTTAAATTTAAATGTGATTTTGTCTTTCAAGGCTTGCGTACAGGCTTTACAACTGAAACAACAGAAGCAGCCCACTGGCTTCAGGAGCCAATTGGGAGCAGAAGTTTTTTCCTTGGTTTTATAGAAACTAGGTGCCAGTTTATTCCTTAGATTGGGGCCTTTGGTAAAAATTACTTTTGGCATTTTTGCTGTAATGTTTTTAAGTACTGGGTCCATTTGGACTAGATGCCAGTGTTTCCTGATGATTTTTCTTATTTTATTAGCATCTTAGTTGAACCATGTAATAAAAGGAACATTAAGTCTCTCATTTCCTATTTTGTGCTTTGCTACCAGTAGGTTACTTTGTTGTAGTGTAGAGACCTTAGCTAAAGCTCCTTCTACCAGAGTAGGGCTATATTTCCTCTCAATAAACCTGTTCTTAATGATTTGAGATTGTTCCTTAAAAAGTCTATTTTCAGTGCAGTTTCTCCTAATTCTACAAAACTGTCCATAAGGGATATTTTCGATCCATTTTCTATCATGGCAGCTGGATTTAAGGAGATAGTTACTTGAATCTACTTTTTTGAAAAAAGATTTCGTTTTGACTTTCATATTTTCAATACAGATCGTGAGATCTAGAAAGTTGATCTCTTTATCATTATATTCCATGGTAAATTTAAGATTGAGGTTATTAGAATTGATATATTGGATAAAAGGGTCTAAGTCCTCTCTAGTGCCCCTCCAAATAAAAAGTATATCAACAATGTACCTCTGCCAGAGGACCAGAGTCAGCCATAATTGACTGTGAGAATACTTCTAGATAGTTGCCTTTGCTGTTGCCTTTGTTTGGATTTATATTTAAGTGTAGAATGAATAAAATGATCCTGTGCAGATGAGCTCTCAACTTCACCTCCTACATCTTCTACCACATTAGTACTGATGATCTTCACTATGTTCTCTCACTGTATGGTGTCCCTTCCCAAAAAGAATCTTTTGATAGTAAGCTGTCAAAGATACTTTTTAGCATCTACAAAAAGTTTAAATCCACTCGGTTTATTAGTGGTTGCGAAACTGAGTCCTTTGGAAATAAGTTGGTTTTCAGTTGGGGGAAGTGTTTTCTTACTAATGTTAAAAATACTACTTAATACATTTGTTTTTTTGATTTTGCTCCTCCTACCTCCTCTCTTTCCTCTAGTCTCCTTTTTCTTCCCTGTCTTCTTGTAACCCAGGGTCTCGGGGACCGGAGAACTTGTTCTGTAGTGGAATCGGGGAGTAGGGGGCTCCTCTCCATTCCACCGCTTTTATCTCTAATGGGGCTAGTATGAGCATAATAGCTCCCTTTCACTGGTGATCTCCTGGAATCCCCTCTATCATTGTATTGTATTGTATGTCTTTATTTATATAGCGGCATTAATTTACATAGCGCTTCACAGTTGTAATACAGTACATGTGGTAATCAAATAAATAACAGATAATATAAATAACAGATCATGGGAATAAGTGCTTTAGACATAAACGTAACATTAAGGAAGAGGAGTCCCTGACCCGAGGAGCTTACAGTCTAATTGGTAGGTAGGGAGAAAGTACAGAGACAGTAGGAGGGAGTTCTGGTAAGTGCGTCTGCAGGGGGCCAAGCTTTATGTATCATGTGTTCAGAATATTCACAGTGCTATTCGTATGCTTCTTTAAGCAAGTGTGTCTTAAGGTGGGTCTTAAAGGTGGATAGAGAGGGTGCTAGTCGGGTACTGAGGGGAAGGGCATTCCAGAGGTGTGGGGCAGTCAGTGAAAAAGGTTTAAGGCAGTAGAGGGCTTTAGATACAAAGGGGGTAGAAAGAAGACATCCTTGAGCAGAACGCAAGAGTCGGGATGGTGCACAGCGAGAAATTAGGGCTGAGATGTAAGGAGGGGGAGAAGAGTGTAAAGCTTTAAAAGTGAGGAGAAGAATGGAGTGTGAGATGCGGGATTTGATCGGAAGCCAGGAGAGGGATTTCATGAGGGGAGATGCTGAGACAGATCTAGGAAAGAGTAGAGTGATTCTGGCAGCAGCGTTTAGGATAGATTGTAGGGGAGACAAGTGAGAGGCAGGAAGGCCGGAGAGCAGGAGGTTACAGTAATCAAGACGGGAGAGAATGAGGGCCTGAGTCAGAGTTTTAGCAGTCGAGCAACAGAGGAAAGTGAGTATCTTTGTTATATTGCGGAGGAAAAAGCGACAGGTTTTAGAAATGTTTTGAATGTGAGGGGCGAATGTGAGAGAGGAGTCGAGTGTGACACCTAGGCAGCATGCTTGGGCTACTGGGTGAATGATCGTAGTTCCAACAGTAATGTTGAAGGAGGTACTAGGGCCAGGTTTGGGAGGAAGTATGAGGAGCTCTGTTTTAGCCATGTTGAGTTTAAGGCGGCGGAGGACCATCCAGGATGATATAGCAGAGAGACATTCAGAAACTTTGGTTCGCACAGCAGGTATAAGGTTGGGTGTTGAAAAGTATATTTGTGTGTCGTCAGCATAGAGGTGATATTTAAACCCAAAAGATGTTATTAGGTCACCTAGAGAGTGTGTGCACAGAGAAAAGAGAAGAGGTCCCAAGACAGAGCCATGGGGTACCCCCACAGAGAGATCAATAGAGGAGGAGGAGGTGTTAGCAGGAGAGACACTGAAAGTACGATGGGAGAGGTAGGATGAGATCCAGGATAGAGCTTTGTTCCGAATACCTAGAGTATGGAGAATATGAAGGAGAAGCGGATGGTCCACGGTGTCAAATGCTGCAGAGAGGTCAAGTAATATGAGCAGAGTGTATTGACCTCTGTCTTTGGAGCATGGAGGTCGTCAGTTATTTTAGTGAGGGCTGTTTCCGTGGAGTGAGCAGTGCGGAAACCAGATTGTAGAGGGTCTAGGAGAGAATAGGTGTTGAGAAAATGGAGCAAGCGAGAGAATACAAGATGTTCAAGGCATTTGGAGGCAAAAGGCAGGAGGGAGACAGGTCGATAGTTAGAAAGACAGGTAGGGTCAAGCTTGCTGCTTGCTGTTTTTGAGTAATGGTATGACTGTTGCATGTTTGAAGGAGGATGAAAGGTTCCAGAGCAGAGGGAGGAGTTAAAAATGTGTGTGAGCGTAGGGATTATAGTACAGTAGGAGCAAGAGGTTTTAGGAGATGTGAGGGAATGGGTGTCAAGAGGGCAAGTGGTAGAGGGAGAAGAGGCGATCAACAGCGACACATCCTCCTCTGAGACAGTGGAAAAGTAGTCAAGGAAGGCAGGAGGAGAGTTAGGAAGGGGTGTAGGATGGGAGGAAGAAACAGAGGGGATGTTGTGACGTATGAATTCCACCTTTTCCTTAAAATAGTCAGCAAAGCCCTGAGCGGAGATGGAGGAAGGAGAGGCAGCTGAGGGTGGTTTGAGTAGAGTATCAAAGACAGAGAACAGTCGGCGTTGGTTAGACTTGTACATGTTGATTAGTGCAGAAAAGTAGGCTTGTTTAGCTTGCGAGAGGGCAGAGTTGAAACAGGATAGCATAAATTTGTAGTGAAGGAAGCCTGTGAGAGTGTGAGTCTTCCTCCAGAGGCGTTCAGAGGAACGAGTGGAGGAACGCAGCATGCGTGTGTGGGAATTTAGCCAGGGTCTAGGGTCAGAAGGGCGAGTGCGGCAGAGAGAAAGCTGGGCATGTAGATCAAGAGAGGAGGACAAGACAGAGTTTTAGTTCCTAACCAGGTTGTTGGGGTCTGGAGCAGAGCTGAGAGAGGAGAGGGATGAGCATAAAGTGGACTCAAAGTCAGGTAAGTGAATAGAGCGCAGGTTTCTGCAGAACTGGGGGGTAGATGGAGGTGGAGAAGGGGATAAGCGAGATAGAGAGAATGAGATGAGATGATGGTCAGAGAGAGGAAAAGGGGAAATGGAGAAATCGGAGAGAGAGAAGTACTTAGTGAAAACCAGGTCTAAGTAGTGGCCATCCTATGTGTGTGCTGGCTGCAGTCCACTGTTGAAGGCCAATAGAAGAGGTTAGAGAAAGAAAGCGGGAAGTCCAAGGGAGAGAGGGGTCATAAATGTGGCAATTGAAGTCCCCAAGGAGAAGAACAGGGGAGTCTGAGGAGAGAAAGAAAGAGAGCCAGGATTAAAAGTAAGAGAGAAAGGCAGAAGGGGGATGAGTAGAGGAAGATGGGCGATAGATGACCACCACATGGACAGGGAGAGGAGAGAAAATCTGGACAGTGTGAGCCTCAAAGGAGGAAAAAGCAAGAGAGGGAGGAATATGAAGGGTTCGGAAACGTCAGAGAGAGGAGAACAGGAGCCCCACGCCTCCACCCCTGCCATCAGTGCGCGGAGTGTGGGAGAAGGAAAGGCCACCATAGGAGAGGGCAGCTTCCAGAGCAGAGTCAGACTGAGTGAGCCAGGTCTCAGTTATAGCAAATAGGAGCAGAGAGTGAGAGAGAAAAAAGTCATGTACAAAGAGGAACTTGTTAGAAAGGGAGCAAGCATTCCAAAGGGCACAAGAGAAAGGGAGAGGGGAGGGAGGGTGCCAGGGGATGGGTATGAGGTTGGAGGGTTGACACCAGAAGGAGTAGAGGTTGCAATTGGCAGGCGAGGATGAGCACATGTAGGAATAAGACAGGGACCAGGATTGGGAGAGATATCCCCAGAAGCAAGGTGGAGAAGAAGCATATCATGACCAGAATGGATATGCTCACGTCTCCTTGGCCCTGAATTTCTTCTCTCACGTGATCTAACTTGTTCCCTTGATCTATCTCTCGCATAACGCCTGGGAGTTGGTGCCCTATAACTAGCACGGTGGTGGTCATCTTTGGGCAGCACAGTATGGCGTGATAAAGACTCAGGTTTCTGTGTTGCCGCAGTTGCCGCAAATGAGGATTCCCCTTGGGGATGTGTGTTGCATACTACATTAATATTAACTGGTTCATTACTTCTAACATTGTCTAAATGATTGCTTCTAGCTATCTCAAGTGTTTTGGGTGCTTCAGCCCTATTACTCCTCCAACTCTCTTGTTCAGGCCTAGTATTTCTCTGCCCATCAGTTCTTCTTCTTTCCAGACTATGATCATCTTCATGAAAGCCCCTTTGTCTGTGATTAAGATAATAAGGTCTATAGTATCCAGGCCCTTTTCTATCTCGTGGTGTGTTTTTGTTGTCAAAACTTGTTTTATCACACTTTCTTTGATTTCCTTCTGGATAATCTATTTCATCCCTCTTGATTTTTTTGTTTTTCACAATTAGGATAATATTTTCTAGTTTACTAAGTACTTCCGACAGGGTCTTATCCCTGGTTTTGAACCCTTCACTGTCAAATAGGGGTTCAAGTTTATTCTTAATTAAATGAATTTATATATAAAGCCCCTTAATGTTTTTGTATGGTGCTTAATTAAGTGATTCATCAGATCTTGTGAACATGTATCTAGAATATTCTCCCGCAAGACGAGCACGGTATTAGTGAATTACGTGGGGACCTCTGCATGGTAATATATTTTAAATTACATCACCAGTATTGCACAGTGAGAGAGCGCTCAGGTACTTTTCGTTTACACAAAGCGTTTAAAAGTCTGCTTGCCACGTCAAGGCATACCGTTTAATGCAGGTACCTACACTATATATATATATATATAAATATATATATGTAATAGCTGTCCCTTGGACAAGTGAAAAAAATGTAAAAGCCCTGAAATGGTTAAATAAAGCATGAGCTTATGTGAGTAGTGCAATTAAAATCTGGCAAAAGCCAGTATCTTACAGTATTTTACTATGGAGGTAAACTGGGTGCACAAATTCCCAGGTGTGAATATAATAAAACTTACACATATATATCTCTTTGTCAGCCTTACATATTCACCTACTGTACCATTCAATGGAGGGCAATATCCACACTGACACTGGGGTGTATTATACCTGCACTAATTGGAAAATTGGTAGAGGCTCAGTAACTGCAGATGAGCCAATAAACCTACCCCTATGACGTTTCAGAGATACTATATTTACAATTTCCCATGGGAGTAAGCGGTAAGGAAAAGGATTGCCTAATATTTGTGAAAACTGTAAATATACCGTGCTCCTCCCTATAGAAGTTTGCTGCAGGTACAAAGATAGGTTTTAACATATAGAAAAACAAAAAGAACGATTCCTGCGCTCCTACCAATTAGGCTAAAATAAAATAATATTCTCATGAATAAAGGTATTTTGGTAAACCCTTTGGCCAACGTGTTTATAAGCCTGCATGCCACGTCAAGGCATACCATTTAATGCAGGTACCTACACTATATATATATATATATGTATATATATATATATATATATATACAGTATATATGAAATAGCTGTCCCATGGACAAGTGAAAAAAATGTAAAAGCCCTGAGAGGGGGGTCCGAGATTTGTGTATAGAAAAGTGAAAACATTGGCTTCTTATATATCATCCAGTATGTATAGAGCAGAGACTAAAAAGGTGGCAAGTTTGAGTGACCTTAAGGGCGTCTACCAATGCGGGCATTGCTCCATATGTAAATTCGCTAAACCCAAAAAAGCTAACAAAGATTATAAATTACCACATTCATAAATTGTGATAAATTTAAAGTTTACTATTTACAATGTGGTTGCAAAATGGGCTACGTGGGGAGAACCATTAGAACCCTGAAATCACGCATTATGGAGCATGTCCGCTTAATAAAAAAGAAAGATGTTATACACCCGGTGGCCCGACATTTTACTGAATGTCATAAGGGGGAATTAATAACTTTAGTTCTTTTTGCAATTGAATCGATTAAAATTCTTGAAGGGGGGGTGACCGTGAAAAGATCCTTAATCAACGAGAAATGCATTGGATCTTCCAACTAGACACCCTCTCACCCAATGGTATTAATACTGACTGGGAATTGTATAACTTTTGATAGAGTTCCTATTTTGTGCTACAGTCTGTTTTCTGGGAATTGTATAACTTTTGATAGAGTTATATATAACTGACTGGGAATTGTATAACTTTTGATAGAGTTCCTATTTTGTGCTACAGCCTCCTTTCCCTTCCTTCCTGCATTTACCCCCCCCCCCCAACCCTTCCCCCCTCCTCGTCCCCACCCCCCATTCCCCCGCTATCTCATATATCTAACGCTTTATTTTTAATTTCCAGTCCGGATATTGGAAATGTAAGATTTATTTCAGTCCTGATATTGGATCTGCAAGATTCATCAGAGATCCTCTATTTCAAAATAAGAAAGGCTCTTAAGAAGTTGGGACTGTACCATCTCCCCATTACTTTAGATTTAAGAGGTTGGACTGGGCAGTATCTAGTATGACATACTAAGTAGTTCCAAATATTCCAGACAACTTTAGTTTTAATATTTGAAGCACTAGATAGTTAATACACCAGCCTTATGTCTTCAGATGGCTGGGACTGTTGTTATGTATTAAGTGATACCTATGTATCAAGTGATATCTCTGTTTTTTGAGTTCTTGTGTAAGTCTATATTCCCGATCTTTACAAACTTAAGACGATATACTGGAGAAATGGTTCTATATAATATGTGCATCTAAATGAATGTAGTAAAAGTTACCTATCTATTAGGATTTATATTATAATATATAATAGATTATAACTTAATGCACTATTGCGAAGATTTTTAAACAGATAAGACCCGATTATGTACTTTTTATAAATGTTTAAAATATCTTTTCCCTGTTCCCTTTGCTCGTTTATTTGTTGTTCTATGCTTATCATTATAAGTGTGACGGGCATTTGTTGTGTGCATATGGTATGAGCATTTACTAGTGCCATTACGGTATGCATATGCAGTATGTACATCAACTAGTGCCATTACGGTAGCACTCCTCCTCTGTTTTCTGCACCTAGGGGAGATGACCATGATTATAAGAATTCTGTTCCATCTGCATTGCGTTATTAGCGATTGGTCCGACCTGGGGGCGGGACAGTGGAGGTTTGCTACTAAAGCAGGGGAAAGACCATCAGGGTCTATAGTCTTTTTGATAAAGCGCCTCCCACGTGAAACATGTTAGAGTGTTTTTTTAACTTCATGTGCCAATAAAGAAACCTTACTGCTACTATCCTGCCTGGTGGAGTTCTTTTTGGCTGTGCGACAACACTCGTTTTCTGTTCTCCTGTGTTGCTGTTCGGAGTGGAGCACGTCTTGCGGTTCAAGCACTCGTCAAAGACAAAAGGCAGTGAGTAAAGCTACAATTTTTTTTAATTGCATCACAGAATCAAGTTATGCCATTGGCTACTATTCACATAAAAGACTGTGGTTCTTCAATCAAGTAAAATAATCTGATGCTGTTATACTCACTGAATGCACCTTCAAATTAGTCTTATAAGATGAACTGCTGTTTTATCTACCTTCAAAACTGCTACATATATATATGCAATATACCTGTGCTGTGGGTTTAGATGCACTGTTTTGGGTCAACTGGGCAGTTTACCCTAGTAATCATCCCAAACCCATACAGCCCTGCCATCTAGCTGAGGGTATTTTCCTGCCTGCCCTTCACCAAGGCCCCACTAAGTGGGAGCCTGTGAGTCTAGTGAAGTACAGGGATGAAAGCCTCAGAGATCCAAGTGTGAAAATGGCCAGGATGTTGCTGAGTGCCAGATCCCAGTACTCCAAAAACCACAAAAAACTGTATGGTGCTCAAACATGAGCCATTGGCTGTATAGCCCATGAAAAGGTAAGACACTGTGTAATCTTCCTTAGAGATCCCATTTGTATATCCAGACCATATACTTCAACAATGAAAGTCACACCCACTTCCACTGTATTCCGAATAGCTGGAAAAAGTCCCATTTGAATTATGTGTGAACTCTCACTGGCTAGTGACCAGGCATAGACATCGGTATGGGTAAGTGTGAAGGTGTATATGTTGAATAAACTCACATTTGTAGGGTCTTCTATGGGATTTTTCTCCGTAGGCGTGTGCTTCCGGTACTCCGCAAGATCCAGATAACAGAGTGAAGGAGAAGTGGAGCACAACTAACAACAGAAAAAAAAAACTGCAGGAAAGTGGGACCCAGGATAAAAAACAATTTATTGGATCAGTGCATAAGCCACAAAAACCGAGCCCGCACGCCCCCACCAACGCGTTTTGAGCTATTAGCTCTTTGTCAAGGTGCATACTGAAGCCTACAAGTGACATACCTAATATATTCTCGTCTTCCCGCCATTAGCCGCCCTCCATCCGTCGCACGATTACGTCACTTGTGACGCGCATGCGCGGCCTGAACAGGTGACGTCATTGCGTACACTCGAGTATACAAACAACAACTTTATTGAACTTTTGTTAAAATCACATGTAATCCTTAAATAAAAACTTTATTACTAACTGACGACATAACAATCTGAAAAACTTTAATCTAAGTGTAATTAAAAACAATAACAAAACATGAAAACTATATGTGACTAAAAATAAAAACAAAAAAACAATTGAAAAATCTACATAATTAATTTAGAAAGAAGCATGTTGTAAAAGAATCATTGAACCATAACTCTCTAACTAAAAAAAAAGGGAAGAAAGGAACAAAAAAATGAAAAAATGAAAACAATATATATACATATATACCTTAAATTTTAGTTAATGATTTTCAATTAATAAATTATAAAGGGTATGAGGTAACAATGATTCTGATAGTATCCATGTGGTTAATGCACAAGAGAAATCAGAATGATAAACATGTATACAGAAATATACAATAAAGATATTTAAATCCATTACATTCAAGTCAATCATATTATATGACGATTCCAACGCCTTCTTCAACCTACATCCTTTAAATTGCATAAATTATTACGCTATTGTGTAGAACACCTTAGCACAACAGCAAAAGAATGACAATAATGATGAAGGAATGGCAATGGAAAAATCAATCTGCTTGAAACTGAGAGAGAGAGCTCTTCATCAAGCAACATTATACCATGTTATAAGGACTAATCAATATCAATTTAATTATGATTCATACATAATAGAGATAAAGTACCCAGATATATACAATTACACTAATTTAATGCATAAAGTCAGGTATTTCATCATTTGTTATTTTGATTTTCTAGATTTTATTATTTCTTATATTTTTTATTTTATTTTAAAAACGGGCTCAGGTCCCAATCTGAGTTTAGACCATACGGTATTCTTGTGTTAAGGGTGAATATCCAGTAAAGTTCCCTTTTGTCTAGTGTCTCTAGCCTGTTACCTCCCCTAATCGGTTTGGGAACATATTCAATTCCTTTGTATTTTAGTTTTTTAAGGTCTCCCAGTTTGCAAGTTGTAAAATGCTGAGATACCGGATGGGTTAAGTCACCCAGCCTAATTAATCTAATATGTTCTCTCATTCTGGCCTTTAAGGCACGGGTGGTACGTCCCACATATTGTTTAACACATCCACAGTCCAAAAGATAGACTACGAATGTGGCATTGCAATCTATGAAGGACGTAATGGGAAATTGTTGTCCTGTATTGAAAGATACAAAATTGGAAGATGGTTCCATATAACCACAGGAGATTCAATGTAGACATTTAAAACATCCTTTTGGGAGATTATCCCCTTGTTTATAACTAGAGGAGGAAAAAAGGCTTCTGAACAATGTTTTTGTCTTTTTAAAAACAAAGCGTGTACCTTCTGAGTATACTTTTTTAAGGAGAGGGTCAGCTGACAAAATACTCCAGTGTTTTTTTAATATATTCTTTATCGCATTAACTTGTGCATTATGTTGGGTAACAAAAAAAGGACCATCGCCCACCCATGTGTTGCTATATTTAATAATTTTTCTTTGTTTATTCAAAAGATCATCCCTACTCATGTCTGCCACTTCATCAAATGACCTCTGGAGATTGATTTTCGAATAGCCCCGTTCTTCAAATCTGTTTAGGAGTTCTTGTGATTGTTTAAGGAAATCCTCATTACTGGAGCATATTCGTTTCAATCGTATTAGTTGCCCTTTTGGAATAGAATTAAGAAGAGACCTGGGATGGCAGCTGGCTGCTCTCAAATACATGCAAACTTAGCAAATTTACATGTCAAAGGATTTCTTCCCGGGCTTACAGAAAAAATGTTCCTGCCTGTGCATTTTAAATTCACAGTATTATACACTTTATTAAAACATCATGTTCTGGGTGTACCACAACTGTAATTTTTATATGTATGTGAGTGTTTAATTTATTTACACTTCACATCAAAAATCAGGGTGCTAACTGTCTCCATTCGCGAGTAAGCCCGCTTAATTTAAAGGCTTTCTTGTGGGGAACTCAAGTTCACCTAGTTCCCACATCAATTGACCTACTTCCCATGGCCACAGACTTTCTGCCTTTCAAGTTATGCGAGCTAACAAGGTACGGATATATTGTATCGGTAAAACACTTCAAATCTAACCGCAAGCCACTTTTTCAACTTACTTGCGGTTACAGAGTCGAGTGCTTGAAAATGGATACCCATATAACACAGCAGACCTACCATAATTAGCCACGCTTCCTCAATCAGCGCTGGCTTTGGCGCTCACCACGCCATCTTGTGCTGGAAATCAGATAGCATAGTTTACATGTATTTCTATTACAGCGGGCAGGGAATAGCATGTAAACTGGGGGTAAGAAGGCTGGGACAGGGACAAATACAGCAGTGCAAATACTTTTTACCCCTTAATTCCCAATGCAAGTTGGGGCTAATCAGCCGGGTATAATACCTTTATTTAGGCCTGATTAACCCTCTCATTGCCACACACCCCTCACTCAAACAGCTGGGTCTGCCCTGGCACCCTCATCCGTTGATTTGGCTGGCCTGCCAGCTCTTGAATTTTGTAGGTCCTGAGGACTGTCCAGGCGGGAAAGACCATCAGCATTGCAATGCTCACTTCCCTTCTTGTGCTGCATTGTAAAGTGAAATTCCTGTAAGGCAAGACTCCAGAGAAGAGTTTGCATTTTCCCCTGACACCCTCTGTAACCAACTCAATGGATTGTGGTCCGTAATAACAGTAAAATGTCTGCCATACAGATATGGTTGCAATTTTCTTAAAGCCCATACTAAGGCCAGACACTCTTTTTCAAAGGTAGCATAAGCCACCTCTCTGGGCAGCAGCTTGCAGCTCAGATACACTACAGGGTGTTCACTGCCCTCCTCCCCCACTTGGCTATGTAAAGCCCTGTGGTAGGACGGCCTGTAGCCGAGGTCAGGGAACAGTCCACATGTGTAGTTTCAGGATAAATGAAAACGTTCAGTGGCTTTATTTCTCCACAGCAACATAACATGCGGGTACACTGTCCCTTTAAACAAATAAATCCTGCTCCACAGTGGGAGAAACTGACTAACACAGCACACCTATCTAGCAGGCTGGCTGGCTAAACCATAACCAAACCTTAAGAGTCTTTTAAGCAGTCATGCAAACAAATGAAAACAAATCTTACTTTGGCTGCAGTAAGTATTGTGCTTTATTCGTCTGGCTAGCAGCACATATATCCATGTGCTCTGGTCTGAGAGATCCCGCTACTGCTAGTCACAAGATCCTTATCTACCTTCCTGGCTCTCAGGTGTCAGCTTACTTCCTGACTACCTAATTTCCACCTGAGTTAACCCTTATGAGTGCTGGATGAAGCACTCAGACATATGTGTCCCAGGCGTAACTGATAGGAGTTGACTTCACTCTGTCACATACCTCCCCTGTTTGTGTGTGGCTAGTGTCCCACACGGCTGAAGCCCGACCCTCCACTCCTTCTCTTGACAAAAAATCAGCATTTCCATGGTCCTTTCCAGGTCTATGCTGAATATCAAAAGAGAAGGGTTGGAGGGCCATATACCACCTGGTCAACCTTGAGTTTTCATCCTTCATGGTGTTTAACCACTTCAAGGGCGCATGGTCAGTGACCAGGGTGAAGTGTACTCCGGCGACATAATGTCTCAAGGCCTCAATTGCCCATTTTATCGTGAGGCACTCCTTCTCAATGACAGAATACCTCACTTCCCTTGGGAACAGTTTCCGGCTGATGAACAGTATGGGGTGTTCAACACCATCAAATTGCTGGGACAGCACTTCTCCCAGTCCTACCTCTGAGGCATCCGTCTGGATGATGAAGGGCTCTTTAAAATCTGGGCTCCGAAGAGCGGGGCCCTCTGACAGGCACTTTTTAAGCATGTCAAAGGCGTCTTGGCACTCCCAAGACCATTTAACTTGGGTCGGGGCACTCTTTTTTGTCAGATCTTTTAGGGGTGCAGAAATTTCTGAAAAATTGGGGATAAACCGCCTGTAATACCCTGCTAACCCCAAAAGGGCGCGGACCTGTGTCTTTGTCTGTGGGGTGGGGACTTCCTTTATGGCAGCCACCTTGCTAGCTAGTGGCCTTACTATCCCTCCCCCAACGGCATAGCCCAAGTACTTTGTAGTGGATTTACCCAGGGCACTTTTTTGGGATTTACAGTGAGCCCTGCTTCTCTTAAGGACGTTAGGACTGCCCTTAACCTTTTTATATGAGACTGCCAGTGTCTGCTATAGATGACAATGTCATCCAAGTAGGCCGCGGCATATGCCCTATGGGGTCGTAGTACCTTGTCCATTAACCTTTGGAACGTGGCTGGAGCCCCATGTAACCCAAATGGCATAGTGACGAATTGGTATAAACCGAGAGGGGTGGCGAAGGCAGTTTTGCATTTGGATTCTTCCGCTAGAGGTATCTGCCAATATCCTTTCGTGAGATCTAGGGTGGAGATATACTCTGCTTTACCAAGCGAGTCAAGCAATTCATCCACCCTAGGCATTGGTATGCATCAAATCTGGATACAGCATTTACCTTTCGCAGATTGACGCAAAACCTCACCTTCCCATCTGGTTTAGGGACCAACACGATAGGGCTACACCATTGGCTGTGGGACTCCTCGGTCACGCCCAATTCCAACATCTCCCTCTCTACCAGGTCTTTTCGGCCCTCTGGCAATCTATAGGGACGGGACTGTACTTTTACGCCAGGTTCTGTCTCAATCCTATGGGACACTAAATCAGTCTGCCCTGGCAGCTCAGAAAAAACATCTGGGAACTGGTCACATACATCTAGTAGGTCTGACCTTTGTTCCATTGTTAACTGCTCTCCCATGGGAACCTGAGGGTCATTGTATGTACTAACCTTTGGAAGCTGTGGACCCAAATCCGTCTCTCCTTCCCGAGGGTGAATGTACAGCGATCTCATAGTTTTCCAGGGTTTCAGGAGGTTCATGTGGTAGATTTGTTTACCCTTCCTGGACCCTGGTTGAGAGATCTCATAGTTCACCTCCCCGGTGCGGCGGAGAACTTGGAAAGGACCCTGCCACTTCGCAAGGAGTTTAGTCTCTGATGTCGGTAGTAGTAGCATCACTTGGTCCCCAGGTTGGAAGACCCTCAAGCGAGCATTTTGGTTGTACTGCCTCTCTTGACGTTCTTGAGCAGATATGAGGTTTTCCTTAGCAAACCGACATATCATGTCTAGGCGGTTACTAAGGTCTATGACATACTGAAGGGTATTCTTGGAGGGGGAGGGCTCCTCCTCCCAGGATTCCTTCAGTCTGTCGAGAATACCCCGAGGTTGGCGTCCATATAGGAGCTCAAACGGGGAGAAGCCTGTGGATGATTGGGGAACTTCTTGTACCGCAAACAACAGGAAAGGGAGAAGTTCATCCCAAGCTCGCTTTTCAGTGTCCACAAACTTCCTAAGCATGGTTTTTAAAGTACGGTTAAACCACTCTACCAATCCATCAGTCTGAGGATGGTAGACCGAGGTCCGGACGGATTTTACCTCCAATAACTTCAGGACATCCTGCATTAACTTTGCCATGAAATTTGTTCCCTGGTCAGTTAACATTACTTGGGGAAGTCCTACCCTAGAAAACAGTTCTAACAGCCTGTGGGCAACCTGTTTAGCAGTGGCTGATCTCAGAGGGAAGGCCTCAGGATATCTGGTGGCATAATCTACAACAACGAGTATAAATTTATGTCCCTTCGCAGAGGGTTCTAAAGGTCCGACCAGATCTACCCCAATTCTCTCGAATGGGACGGCTACCAAGGGCAGAGGAACCAAGGGAGCCGGCTTCTGTCCTTTTTGGCTAGTTAATGGCATTCAGGACATGTCTCACATATTTTCATGATGTCACCATGTATGCCTGGCCAGTAAAACCGGGACGAGATGCGGTCCGTGGTCTTATCTCTGCCCAAATGACCACCCCATGGGAGAGTATTAGGGAGAACACTGTTTCAATTAACCCTTTAGGGACTAGCATCTGTCGAATGACCGCCCCTGTTTGTGTAACCTTATTCACACGATATAGGATGTCATTCAACAGTTCAAAATGTGGAAACACTTTTACACCTTGTTCATCCATATCTTGTTGTTGACCTGTACAACCTTTTCATATTGTCTAGACAGAGCTGGGTCCTCCCCCTGCCTCTGACGGAAGTCAGGAAGATCCAGGTCTGGCAACATTCCTGTATCTATCTGTTCCCCACCCTGGTCATCCCCGGCCATGACCTGCAGTCTTTTGGGTTGACTAATGTTACCAAGAGTCCCAGCCTTTCTTAACCAGTCCTCTTTTTCTGCACGTCTCTGTTTACGTGTCTTTGGGACATGGTGTCTTCGGGGGAAAATCTCTGGGGGAAAAGGGAACAAGTCTCCGGGCTTCTCCGGTACCAGAGAAGTAGGCTCCGTAGGAGTAGGGGCCAACAATGTTTCGAGGTAGGGCCAGTCTCGCCCAAGTATAATAGGAGCAGGTAGCCAGGGAGCAACTCCCACTAGTAGGCTAGCCTCTTGATCCTGGATACGCAGTAGAACGTTCGCCATCGGGTATCTCTTTGTATCCCCATGGATACACTTGATATTCCAAGGAGAGTCATAAGATAGTCTATTGCTTGGAATTAGGCCCTCTAGGATCAGGGTTTTTCCAGAGCCCGAGTCCAGCATGGCATTTACTTTTGTCCCCTCCAGAGATGCAGGGACTAACCACGGATTGTGTTCCCCTCGGAGACAAGCTGTGGCAGTGGTTCTGCCATATGAACAGTCCATCTCATCATCTCCTGAGTCTTCCCACTCGGTCGTCAGCGGAAGCTCTCGGCGGGGCTCGGTGCTTGGACCTCTCCGCTGTTGGATGGGATCCTCCCTTCTGCTTGGTGGGGGTATCCTCTCTATCGGATGGGTGACAGGAGTCCAGGTTCTCGGGGAATACTGTGGGTGGCGGCCTCCCTTTAGTGATCCAATGGCCTTGGACACGGGACGGGCGTCTCTGCGGGAGTTTGTACCAGGAACCCTCCGAGATGGGAAAGGGTCTTCCGATTAGGTTGACTGGATCTCCCGAGCTGGCAGGTTGTAGACCCCTTGATTGTCTGCTCTCCTGCCTCTAGCATCACCGGAAGAAACTGGTGTTTGCATGGACCGTTCCCAGCATTCCTGTTGGGTGTCGTCGCAAAGGAAGTTTTCCACCAAGCGGACCGCTGAATCCAGGGAAAATGCAGCGTATCTTTTTACCCAGGAGCGGGTGGAGGGGGGCAGTATCTGTATGAACTGTTCGAGCACAAACTGTTCAAGGATTTCTGCCTTGGTATGCTTCTCCGGTTGTGTCCACCTGGTACATAAGTCTACTAAGCGGTGGGCTATGACCCGAGGTCTGTCTCTGTTTGCATATTTGACTGTCCGGAACCGCTGTCGGTAGGTTTCTGGAGTGAGGCCTAGGCGATACAGAATTGCAGCTTTTAGTTGCTGATAGTCCATGGTCTCGTCTGCTGGAATAGCCTGGTAGGCTGCCTGAGCTACTCCTATGAGGAGTGGAGCCAGAGTCGTTACCCAGAGATCAACTGTCCAGCCGTGGGCCGTGGCTACCCTTTCAAAAGTGAGGAGAAATGCCTCTGGGTCTTCGGTTGGCTTCATTTTATGCAGCATCACCGGTGGGTTATTTGGAATCTCTGGTTTGCCTGGGGCTGGACCTTCGGCAAGCAATTGGAGTAGCTTTTCCTCTCGCCGGGCCTGTTGCTCATCTTGCTGGGCTTGTCGCTCATCTTGCTGGGCTTGTCGCTCAGCTTGCTTCTCTGCTAGCTGGAGCTGTTGCTCAAGGAACTGAGAAAAAATTGTCTCCATTTTTTTTTCCTGTGTGGCCCTTCAGATACAGGGGCCGTCCGACTTCCCACTTCTGACACCACTTGTGGTAGGACGGCCTGTAGCCGAGGTCAGGGAACAGTCCACACGTGTAGTTTCAGGATAAATGAAAACATTCAGTGGCTTTATTTCTCCACAGCAACATAACATGCGGGTACACTGTCCCTTAAAACAAATAAATCCTGCTCCACAGTGGGAGAAACTGACTAACACAGCAGACCTATCTAGCAGGCTGGCTGGCTAAACCATAACCAAACCGTAAGAGTCTTTTAAGCAGTCATGCAAACAAATGAAAACAAATCTTACTTTGGCTGCAATAAGTATTCTGCTGTATTCGTCTGGCTAGCAGCACATATATCCATGTGCTCTGGTCTGAGAGATCCCGCTACTGCTAGTCACAAGATCCTTATCTACCTTCCTGGCTCTCAGGTGTCAGGTTACTTCCTGACTACCTACAGTAACTTCCACCTGAGTTAACCCTTATGAGTGCTGGATGAAGCACTCAGACATATGTCTCCATGGCGTAACTGATAGAAGTTGACTTCACTCTGTCACAAGCCCCAATGCCATATTCTGAGGCATGAGTCTGCACCAAGAACTTTTTTGCATAGTTTGGTGCAGCAAGAATAGGGGCACTGGCCAGTGCAGTCTTCAATACCTGAAAGGAGACATCACAGGCAGAAGACCAGACTACCATCACAGACTGTCGCTTCTGGGTCAAGTTAGTCAGGGGTTTGGCAATGGCGCTATACTGGGGGACAAACTATCTGTAGTAGCCTGACGTGCCTAAGAAAGCCATAACCTGCTTTTTGGTTTTGGGAACGGGCCACTTCACTATTGCCTCCACCTTAGCTGGGTCTGGTTTCAGATGCACTGTGCCCTAGGTACAGTACTTCTGCCTTCCCTACTAAGCACTTCGTCGGTTAAAAGGTGAGCCCTGCATCCCTAATCCTGGATAGCACCGCAGCTAAATGCACTAAATGTGATTCCCACGAATTACTAAAGGCAGCAATGTCGTCAAGGTATGTCCTTGCAAACCCTTGCATACCCTCCAGCAAACGATTGACCAGGCGTTGGAAGGTAGCCGGAGCATTTTTCATCCCAAATGGCATCACAAGAAATTCATAGAGGCCACTTGGAGTAATTAATGCTGACTTCTCCCTAGCCTACTTGGTCAAGGGGATCTGAAAGTAACCTTTACTGAGATCCATGATGGTCACATACCTTGCCCCCGCAAGTTCATCTAACAACTTATCCATGCGGGGCATGGGATAGGCATCAGACACCATCCCTTCATTGAGCTGCCGGTAGTCCACACAGAACCGTGTGGTCCCATCCTTCTTAGGTACCAGGACTACCGGACAAGCCCAACAGCTCTGGGATGGTACAATTACCCCTAGGGCCAGCATCTCTTCTACCTCCCTCTCTATTCTGCCCTTCACCTCTGCTGACACTCTATAAGCGTGCTTATGCAGAGGTCTCAGATCTCCTGTAAGCACAGGATGATATGTAATGTGTGTCTTTCCTGGCTTATCTGTGAACAGGGCCCTATAATTCTCTAGCATGCCTTGGACTCTGTTCTCTGCCAGACACTCAACTGAGACCCAATCTGAACCTGCTCTACTGTACCTCCCTGCCTGGCCTCCCCCAGGAGATGTCAGAGCATTGTCCGGATCCCACATCGGTGAGCTACAAACGGCCAGCACTGATGCCACACTTGTGTTATGTACTCCTTGAGCATGTTTATCCTGCCTCAGCATCTACCTGTACAACATAGTTGCACTCATTCATCTTTCGAAGCACCGGATACGGTCCAGACCAGGCAGTCATTAGTTGGTTCTCCCAAGTGGGCTTGAGAACTAATATTTGCAGTCCTGGGATGAATTCTCTGCTACAGGTGTTCTGATCATATCAAGACTTCTGCTTTGTCTCAGCAGCCCTAAGGTTGTCCTGTGCCAACCCCATGAGCAATTCTAGCCAGTCTCTGAGATATTTCACATACTGAAGCACAGAAGCATCAGTATTGGTAGTCTCCCCTTCCCATCCCTCACGGAATACGTCCAGTGGCCTTTTTGCCCGGAATTATGGGCAACCTGGCTATTGGTGGGTTAAATTGTTCCCACAAGGGGATTGTATCCAAATGTTAAAGATAGCCATGGCCAGTCTATAACCATGGCTCCTGAGGTATCCCCAGTGTGATTCCTGAATTTTGATCTATGATGTAAAGACGCAAGACTCTGTTTCACACAGCGGTAACTGGTCCCGGAGAGTAGGGGTTAATAGCAACGTAACCAAGGATTTGCCCCAAACTTCGGAATTTGTTAGCCCTGGTGACTCTGGAACGAATTCTAACGAACTTTAACAAAATTCCTTGAGGTGGCTAAGATATTAGATCGGTAACTTGCGATCTGGCCACGGGATCTTTAAATCAAGACTGCATTTCTTGCGCTTGCAAGCAAAGGACAATTTATTTTTTTCCCTTATCCCAGTAAGTTTGTGTTAAGTGTATTCTACAGATGTCGTGTGTTTGTCTATTAAGGAAATAAATCACAATTTATTTTGCAACTTGTTCTGTTCAATCAAGTACCCAGAAATATACATTTGTTGATAAAGTTGGTGTCCATCGTGACACATACATGCAGGGCTGCCCAGAGACTTTCATTTGTTCTGTGGACATTTGATTTAATTTCACCATCCCATTAAGTGTTTTATTGACTGTAATTGCCAACGGACTGTAACACATTTTAGTGGCAGAATGTATAAAAGTATATTTTATTAAGTAGCAGTGTTTTAAAATATGTTTAAACTTTATACATTAAATCAGGCAGGGTCTTTCATTCTAGGGACAGGGCCTCCTTGCCACTTGGGGCTTTGGTGCCAGTGAGTCTTTGATCTAGGTCCCTAAATCAAAGTGACACTAGCTGCCAGGGGTGTGAAAGCCATTTCAATAAGATGACTGTGTGAAGACAGGCCATCCTGGCAAACAGTCACCTCCCTAGACTGAGACTCACCTGGGGGGCTACATGACAAATAGGCAAGATGGCGTTTTCGCACATACAGCGTTGCCATGCTAAAGCTCAGGTGCCAAGCTTCACAAAACTGTCAGAGTGTGTGAGTGGTGTGACAGAAACCAGGGGATGGTAATAAATTCCATATATAGGGATCCCAGGATACTGAACAGTTTCTATCCCGTTTAGGCTGGAAAGTGCAGCCTCATAATACATGCACTCCATCCCACAGTTTGGCAAGTGCTGGAACTGAGGGATGAGGGATCCAGACCAGAGTTTGTCTGCTGCCTGATTTCTGTCACCTTTCCTGTTATTTAGAAATC
This sequence comes from Ascaphus truei, assembly GCF_040206685.1. Classification (NCBI taxonomy): domain Eukaryota; kingdom Metazoa; phylum Chordata; class Amphibia; order Anura; family Ascaphidae; genus Ascaphus; species Ascaphus truei. Next base: position 27,140,740 of record NC_134483.1, read on the forward strand.
AGGTATTTATGACTGATTTCCTGGCTCCTCTTCCCTCTCCCCAAGAGCCTCGAGGCAGGAAGGCTGCTGGAAGCAGAGAGGGGAAAATCCTCTCCCCAAACAGGTTAAATCATTCCATTCCTTTTTTCTAAAACTGCAAAGTTCCTTATTTTGTTGTTGGAAGTGGAAAAGCCACTCCAACCCTGAGTCAGGGAAAACCTTAGTTAAGTTATTGCTCAGGTGAGCCAGCTTTTGTTTTGCTTGTGTTCCTTTTGTATGCACTGTGGCAATCTCAGTGCCTGGGACTGAATAAACAACGCATAGCCTGTTTAAAGGAACAGCCAGCACGTTACGCCTCGTCATTTAACATACCCTAAAAGACCGTGTTCTAACAGTCCCGGACAGATAGCAGAGCCCCGGAGTAAGCCGTTTGTCCCAGTGGCAAAAGATGAAGTTCTCATGCTTGTGGGTTGGCTGTAGTGTTGTGGGTCTGACTTTGCAAAAGTTATTAAAAAAAAGTTAGTAACCAAGCCCAGAGAGCAGAATCCTAAGAGCAGATTGTGAAGTGAATCAGTGTGTGTTCCAAGATTACCAAGGTCCAAAGTGTGTAACCTTCGGAGGGGTCGGACCGACCCATAGAAGCCTTGCGGAGACAGCAAGGAAACAGCTACAGGACTTTAAGCAGAAAAGCTTCTGTCACACTTTCAATACCATTTGGAATGGACTATTTCACGACTTTATTTCAACTAGGAAAATCAGTTTGTCAATCCCAGACACCCAGTAAGTGTATTTGTATTCTGCCTATTGTAATACAAAGTGTGTTTGCCTATTTCTATGGAGTAATTCCCACTTTATTTTACTTATTTGCTTTGCTCAGTGATATGATCCCGGTTTAAATGTGTAAGTACCTGGTTCCCCGTGACAGGCATGTATTGTATTGTATTGTATTGTATGTCTTTATTTATATAGCGCAAAAAGTGTACTCAGCTCTTCACAAAGAATACAGTACAGGGAATTAAAATGGTACAATAAGTGCAGCAAAATCAGACAATAGGAAAGGAAATCACTGCCCCAAAGAGCTTAAAATCTAAGAGGTATGGTGGGAGATTTACAGAGACAGCAGGTGGGGAAATAAGTGCTGTGTATAGCAGTGCTTGGCCTCAATGGGTGGTAGGAGTGGCTGAGTGTGGGACAGTAACCATGAGTGCAGGCTGTTGGAATGCTTAACTTGTGGGGTGAGTTTTAGGGTTAGTCAGTATTAAATCAGAAGGTTAATACCATTTACAGGGGAAGAGATGGCAGGCTGCATGGATGATATCAGGTGTGTGTCTTGGATCAGGCTTAGGGTAGATCCCCAGCAGAAGGATAGATAGAGAGCATGAATAGAGGATTTGTGTGGGTGCTTTTTGTTGAGGGGTAATGAAGTTTTTGGGAGAGAGGTGTATAAATAATGGTGCAGTGGGGAGTGGGAAAATTGGAGAGAACAGAGACATTCAAAGTAGTGAGGAAACAGTAAGCAAATAAAGCAACAGGGAGGGCATGGTGAGATGCAGGAGGAGCCAGTCCATGTATTGGATAATTGGAAGAATACAAAGAATCATAGCATTTAGAAAATCAAGTTCTCACAGCTGCAGAGTTGTTGTTGTGCAGAGTCCAGATCTTCCTCCAATCTTCACCTCCAATTTCAACTCCAAAATTAACTCCAGACACTTTCAATATTGCACTTTAAAATGTTACACAGCAACATGAAGGGTTTAATGTATACCTGCAACCATACAGGGGGTCTCTAGAATAAATAGGGGTCCCACGTATAAGGAGGGGTGCCCAGATACATGCCCGGTACCCTGAACCGGGTGTAGGGGTCCAGGGGATGCTCCAGCTATAGGATAAAGGTGGCAGTGATTTATTGCTTCCTGTCATGGAACAAGAATCATATTTCTGTTTGAACCCCCTTGCAGCGTCTGCTTGTCATGTCTCCCTAGTTTAGTTACAACATAAAACACAGACAAAGCTCAGTTTTTAGCACATCCAGTGAGACTCATACACGGTACAGTGCCTAAATATATATGTATAAATATCTAATAAGTAAAATGGTCTTTTAGTTTGACATTTTTGGCCAAAATTGTTGTAAGCCCCTGAGCCAACGCCAAGGCAGACCACATATCAGGGGTCCCTAACGCTAATATAAATTCTTAATAACCTGTGTAATAACAGGAAGAATGATTTATAGTAAATCTGTCAATATTAGTTGCAAAGTTCTGAGTCTGACTGAAGCTTTTATTAACCTGTACATTACCAGGAAAAGCACTCTGTATTAGAGATGTCACAGCCAAACTGCAAGCAGGCAAGTTCCCCTGAGTGGAAGATGCTATGGAGTGAGCCCATAACCATTTAAATGTGGGAGGGGGTGAGCTTAAATTAGGAAGGAGGTTGCCACCCTCCAATCAGCCATGACTAGCTGGACAAGAATTGTAAAACATACTGGACACCTAACAAGCTCCTATTGAACCCCCAAAATGACCACAACATATATATAAGCATATGAGTGTCACAGAGGAGTGCTACTGAGCATGGCAATATATATTTTAAAACCAGAGACACAACATAAAACACAGACAAAGCTCAGTTTTTAGCACATCCAGTGAGACTCATACACGGTACAGTGCCTAAATATATATGTATAAATATCTAATAAGTAAAATGGTCTTTTAGTTTGACATTTTTGGCTATAAATCATTCTTCCTGTTATTACACAGGTTATTAAGAATTTATATTAGCGTTAGGGACCCCTGATATGTGGTCTGCCTTGGCGTTGGCTCAGGGGCTTACAACAATTTTGGCCAAAAATGTCAAACTAAAAGACCATTTTACTTATTAGATATTTATACATATATATTTAGGCACTGTACCGTGTATGAGTCTCACTGGATGTGCTAAAAACTGAGCTTTGTCTGTGTTTTATGTTGTGTCTCTGGTTTTAAAATATATATTGCCATGCTCAGTAGCACTCCTCTGTGACACTCATATGCTTATATATATGTTGTGGTCATTTTGGGGGTTCAATAGGAGCTTGTTAGGTGTCCAGTATGTCCCTAGTTTAGTTGCCTGCTATTTTCCCTGTCCCAGCAGTTAGCTGCATGTGAAAAGGCAACATTATTGTTACATGTTGTTTACACAGCCGTAGTCAGTGTTGGTTGCCTGCAACCTCTGAGATCTTTCTCAGAATGGGCTATTCTGCCTCCCGCCCTGTGTTGCTGACAGATAGTCTGTCCCTAGACTATTCCTGTTACCCAGATTCCCCTACACTTCCTTTTCCGTCCTACACTGGCTGAGTGAGTACGTTTTCTCACCCAATCCTTTTCACCTTTCCCTACTATCAAGCACTCTAACTATAAAGATATTCTCTCACAACACCATCATCCACAAGTGCCTTTGTGTATCAATGCTGTCCCCAATAAAGTGAAGAAAAGACAAAGAATTTGTTGTGCTTGTAAAAGGAACGAGTTGAGCTATCTTGGGTTATTCACACAACACACATGACCCTGGCTTCAGAATATGTGTAAAAGGTTTAAAAGTTATTTCTAGAGTGTGGCAAGGATGAGGCTAGTGAGAGTAGGAAATATATACCCTCACTCCCTCCCTGACACCAGAACAGGGACATCTTTATCACACAAAAGACAGGACACGGTATATTTTATTAAAGAGTTATATTTAAATGGTATATGTACTGATAACCTGTGAATGAACTGTGGGATTTCCAAGTCATGAATTCCGAGGGACATGATGGCTACCAAGCTTGGTGCCTATGGCTCTGTGCGGAGTCCAGTCTTGAATGCTTCGGGATGCCAAGGTGTTAAGCAGGACTGCAGTACCTCTCCTGTCCTGAGTACCCGCATCCTGGGCTACCACAGGGCTATCCGGACCCCATTTGCCAGATCCCAGACTCTGTGGAGTCTGGACAGTGGGTTGGCTCAGTATGCAAAGTGGCAGAGGTGCCAGGTTGGTGCATGATCAATTGCAGAATGAAAAAATGGGCCTTCCCGGGTTTACAATACCGGCAAATCGGTGATTTGCTGGCAGGGGAATTCCCATGCTCTGATAGGCTGTAGAGGTTTGTGAATGGAACACTGAAACCCATAAGGAGCCTTGTAGCCAATCATGATCGCGGATTCCAAGCGCCAAACCAACAATGGCAAATTCTAAGATGCTCTGTGCTGAATAGACACTAGCCGGCTTCAAAGATTTTGAGAGAAAATGTTCTATTTCCTGCTTTTTTAGAACGTAGCGGTCGCGAGCGGCATTGCATGCCGAAATCAGTTCCAGGACTTTCGTGAGTACCTCCCAATCATTGGAAAGGGCTCCTACAGAGGTCATTTTTGTGATATTAGTTTAAAGGACAAGTTTATTCGTTAGCCCCGTTTCCAGTAAGTGTGTTAACTGTGCAAATTGTGTTGCATTGTGTGTATGTCTTTTCCTGAAATAAATTACAATTTATGTTACCTTCTTGCTTTGCTCAATCATATGATTCTGGTTTAAAAAGGTGTTGATAAACCTGGTCTCCCGTGAAACTCTTGATATGCAAACAGCAAATGCTGTAGGTGAATCTCCCAGTCCTTCCCTTCAGCTTGTATAAAAGCTTGCAGCATCTGCTTCAGTGTACTATTGAACCTCTCACTTAGCCCGTTGGTCTGGGGGGGTGTCATGGTGGACACAAACTTATCAACACTTTTTATATTTTTGTGATTCTCGATTGAATACAACAAAGGAGCAATATAAACTGTGATTTATTTCCTTGCTAGACAAACACATAACAACATCAGAATACACTTACTGGGATGTGGAAATGAAATAAATTGTCCTTTGCAAGAAAGCTCAAGAAATGCAAAACCCAGTCCTGTTTGGTATCTGGAACCGATGACACTGTTCCTCAAAGACTTTGAGGTAGCCATCAATTTTATCCATCCCATCCACATACTGCCCTTGCCAAATATGTGGTGAGATGGCTGTGGCTGGGGAGGTATGAAAGGAGTCCTTGGGGTCCCGGAGGGCTGTAGGTCCTTAGCAGCAGCCATCAGATGTAGATTCTGTGCAAAGGTCATTCCCACTCCCCACTCTGCAAGAAGGGTGGTAAGTCCAGTGTCCAGGCGACCACTAGCCACTCGGCCTACCAGGGATGCACTTCCCGCATCTATTACGCCAACCCCTCCCTCAATGTCCACGTTCTCCTACTCTGCCTCCACTACCTCCATAACAGTCGGCACCTTGGCTTGGCTAATGGACACTGTAATTGCAGTCGAGGTGGTAGCCAACTCAGGCAAAGCAAGCACAATCTTTGTCAGAACATTCACAACGGGAAACAATCCTGGGATGGTCCCATGACAGGTACTGTACCGTCCTGCTGTCTGCCCATTTTCACATGATGGCACTAAGCTAAGTGACAAAAGCGAACCTGTGTTTATTTTAGCTTTGTGTTACTTGTGTAAGTCATCACTTGTTTTGAGAGCTCACAATCTATGAGTTTCTCTCTGTTAGAAGACCCCACAGGATTTTAAAACATAGAGCTCAATGATCCCACCACTGCCATAAGTTAATATAGCCTGTCACGGACGACCAGGCATTTACACCTTTTATTCTGGATCATACATTGAGAAAAACAAGATAAGTGAAATAAATTGAAAATTTATTTGCATAAAAAGACATACACACAATAGAACACAAACTACAAAAGAAGAGCACACTTACTTGGGACCTGGGCAAGAAAACTAGACTTTCGTAACTAAAATAGATGTAAAACAAGAGTCTTTAGTTGATCGGGACTTAGTCCGAAATGTCCTGGAACTCAAATTGGCTTGAAGTTCCTGATGGCACCGCATGATCTACTCTGGAGGACTTGAAATCTTTTCACTGGGAGATAGCTCCAAGTGTCCTGGAACAAAAATCGACTCGTAATCCCAGCCACAACCACTACGTTCAATTTTCAGAACTTGGGCGCAAAAGTCGTGATTTACAGTAGATAATATTTCACTTCGGATTTCTGAAGCTGCTATCTTTGCTGGTCGTCTTGGAGCATCTTTTTGGACATTCACATTTGCCGCTGGTGTTCTGGTGCTTAGAATCTGTAAGAGGACTTCCAGTAAGGCGCCAGAGGATGAAGTCAAATCCCCCTGAGCTCCTGCAGCCCCACTGCTCCTACACAGATCATCAGCTTAAACAACCAGAACAAATTATTTAAGTCAGTAGATAAAACTCACTGAATGATCCTGTGAACAGGAAAATGCAGACAGACTTTGCATGCTCCTGTGAGTGGGAGATACATAGTTACATAGTAGATGAGGTTGAAAAAAGACGTACGTCCATCAAGCTCAACCTATGCTAAATTTAGACAACAGATACTTTATCCTATATCTATACTTACTTATTGATCAAGAGGAAGGCAAACAAAAAACCCCATTAAGGGGAAAAATTAATTCCTTCCTGACTCCAAGAATTGGCAATCGGATTAATCCCTGGTCAACATCCTTCCCATGTACAGTATACTTATTTGGAATATCCCTGTATACCTTTCCCATCTAAAAAGATGTCCAACTTTTTTTGAACAAATCTATTGTATCTGCCATCACAGTCTCCATGGGTAATGAATTCCACATTTTAACTGCCCTTACTGTAAAGAATCCTTTCCTTTGTTGCTGGTGAAATTTCCTTTCCTCCAACCTTAAGGGATGGCCCTGAGTCCTTTGTACTGCCCGTGGGATGAATAGTTCTTTTGAAAGCTCCTTGTATTGTCGCTGAATATATTTGTATACTGTCGCGGCCGAGTTTATTCGAGCATTTGCCCGGTCTCGGCCGCGACAGTAACCTGGCGCGCGCCGGGATGTCCCGGGCGCGCGCCGAAGCCTCGGAGGAGAGGCCCGCCGATCGGGGCTTCCCCCTCTCCTCTCCGGGTCCGCCGGGTCCCCCGGAACCCCCCACCGCCGTCCCCCACATCGTGGGACACCAGGGCTCCCTCGGGGAGCCCTGGGCACGCGTGCAGGGGGCGCAGGCTCCCGATGACGCGTGACCGCGCATCGGTGACGCGCGGCACGCCGAGGGGATGCCACTAGCAAGCCGGGAAATCTCCCGGCTTGCGGAACTGGCCGCACTCTAATAAAGTGTGCCGCCAGTGTATAGTTATCATATCCCCTCTTAGACGCCTCTTTTCTAATGTAAATAAATCTAATTTAGCTAGCCTCTCCTCATAAGTTAGAATGTCCATCCCCTTTATTATATTGGTGGCTCTTCTCTGCACTCTCTCTAGTTCCATAATGTCTTTTCTTCGGATTGGTGCCCAAAATTGTACTCCATATTCAAGGTGTGGTCTTACTAATGCTTTGTAAAGGGGCATAATTATGTTTACTTCCCTTCCATCCATTGCCCGTTTGATGCAAGATAAGATCTTGTTTGCCTTTGCAGCTACTGCATGACACTGGGCACTATTGCTAAGCCTGCTGTCTACAAGCACTACTAAATCCTTCTCCATCAAGGATTCCCCCAATATATCTCCATTTAATTTGTAAGTCGCCTTTTTATTCTTGCATCCCAAATGCATAACCTTACATTTATCTGTATTAAACCTCATTTGCCATTTACCTTCCCACGTTTCCAATCTCTCCAAGTCCTTCTGAAGAGAAATTACATCCTGCTCTGATTTTATTAACTTACACAATTTAGTATCATCAGCAAAGATGGAGACTTTGCTCTCGATCCCAACCTCAAGGTCATTAATAAACAAGTTAAAAAGCAGGGGTCCCAGTACCGATCCTTGAGGTACTCCACTCACTACTTTAGCCCAACCTGAAAAAGTTCCATTTATGACAACCCTCTGTTGTCTGTCCTTTAACCAGTTTTCAATCCAGGTGCATATATTATTACTGAGTCCAATTTTCTTTATTTTGTACACCAACCTCTTGTGTGAAACCGTATCAAAAGCCTTTGCAAAATCTAAGTAGACCACATCAACTGCATTACCCTGGTCTAAATTCCTATTTACCTTCTCAAAGAAACAAATAAGGTTAGTTTGGCGTGATCTATCCTTCATAAATCCATGCTGACTATTACTAATAATTTTGTTTTCCATTAGGTATTCCTGAATATTATCCCGTATTAAACCTTCAAGTAGTTTCCCTACTATTGAAGTCAGGCTTACAGGTCTAAGAGAAGAATATAGTATTAAAAAGGCGCCGGCAGGTAAAGGATATATTCACCAACAGGAAGAACCGAAATGGATTCCAGGCAGTAGAGATGTGCTTAAAAGAAATATAAAAAAACACAAAACATAGTGTAATACTGTAAATGTTAAAGACAAACAACATATATTGTACACAACTACTAAATTAATATATATCAGCTGAGATCATAGGTGATTGGAATTGTAAAAAACATTTAATAAAATTGATTAAAAACACTGGACATAAAAAACATAAACAAATCATATAATCAAAAATTATAAATAATATCATATATTAGGACAATTGATATGGGACCGATATTCAGCTTCACCAGATGAACTGCCCACTCACCGGACGAAAGATAAAAGCAGGCGGTGGATATATCTGAGAGTATCCCCTCTCTTTTCAGCTCACACAGCTACTGCACCGGATCAGGGCCAGGATGATGGTTGCACACGCCAGGCTGCGTGTGTTTACTCTCCCTTGGCGCTCATTTCTCCTTGCAGCTGGTTGTGGATTCACCGCAGCAGATTCGTGCTGATCTTACAATGAGTTTGAGCCGATAAACAGCTGATTCGTCTCGGCACTGGGAACAGCTCAGGCGTAGCGTTCTGGGTCCCACCAAATTAACCCTACGCGTTTCGAGAGCGAGCTGCTCTCTTCCTCAGGGGTTCTACAAATGTGTCCCATAATGTCCAATGTCCTCTTTTATAGGAGTCCAATTGAGTCCAATAATCACCTTAATTAAATTGCTGCACATGCGCATTGGATAATATGTGGAAAGCAATGTCCATTTGTCAGCACATGCGCAGTGCTGCTTAATAGCAAAAAATAAAAATACAAAGTTAAAGTAACGATCTCAGCTGATTAACTAACATATAACAACACCTAATGTGATGAGTGTGTTGACAATTGTACAGCACCGACAAAGTTTATTGCAGCAAATGCCGCCGGTTCACCGGGATTTACTCCGGCTGGTGCTGAGGAAAGTCAGCACATCAGCCGCATCCAGCCGCGTCCCCTCCGTTCCCCCCCCCCCCCCTCCAATCCGCGCGCAATTTACATACCTTCCCGACCCCCTAGCTGTGCCTGCTGTGCCCCTCTGCTTCCCCGCTCCCCCGCTTACCTCACTTCAAACCTTCAGGGGAGTCGGGGAAGCCGGGGAAGCCGGGGAAGCCGGGGAAGCCGGGCGCTCACGTGACTGTGACGTCACCGACGTCACGCGAACGAGCCGCTTGTCAACGCTACTCCACGCTGCCGCCACGCATCCTGCCGGGCGGTTTTTGCTGCAATAAACTTTGTCGGTGCTGTATGTGCTATAGATAAATGTGCTATAAATGAATAATAGGATAAATTATAAAATCTAATCTAAACTATATTATTGTGATGTGTATATATGGTCTAAAATTGAAAATAAATTTATCTATATATTGTAGTAGATGATTTAACTTAATTCTATGATATGTATATATAACTAATTTTCACTTAATTCTATAATATGTATATATGAACTAAACTAGTGAATGAATTAACGTGATGTGGTTTATACTTATTAATATACTTAACAAATATTAATGCTAAGTATAGTGCCTATATTTTTATATAATTGATTATATTTTAAATATGTGACTTTGGATAAGTGTGTAATAAGAAAGTGATTGTATTACTATTAAACCTTTAAATAAAGTGAATAAAGTGCATAAATAAGTGTCGAATATTTATTTGTTTTAATAAAGTGATTTGTGCTTACAAAGTGTGTTTTGTGTTTACATATATTTAACATTTACATATTTAAGCATTTAAACAATTATCCATATAAAAATTATCTGGAATCCTAACTCTATATATTAGAAATTGTTAGAATAAAGAACTTTTATAATAAAAAAATAAATATTTAAAATAAAGAAACAAAAGAACAAATTGGACAAATGACATCTTGAATTAATTTACCAAGAAGGATTTTAAGTCGAAGTCAACGTTGAGGCCTAGTGGGGATAGGGTCCGTAATTCGTATATCCAATAGGACTCACGTCTCCCCAGTAGGCTCACAGCGTTTCCTCCTCTCCAATTTGGAACAATGGTTTCAATTGCCATACACTTCAAACCAGTGGGATCTTGATTGTGCACTTGCTGAAAATGATGCGATACGTTGTGCGTTGTTAACCCTCTCTTAATATTATATATATGTTCATATAAGCGTCTTTGGACAGATCTAGATGTCATACCCACATATTGCAGACCACATGGACACTCCAATAGATATACTACAAACGAACTTTTACAAGTGATGTGTTGTTGAATTGAATAATTTTTGGATGTGTTGTTTGATGTGTAGTTAGATGTTTCTTATACTATATTTGCACGCAGTACACCTATGACATTTGAAATATCCTTTATTTATGACAGTACTACGTAACTTTGTTTGTAAAGATGGGCAGCTAGGAGCTAATTTGCGTCCGATGTTGGTAAATTAATTCAAGATGTCATTTGTCCAATTTGTTCTTTTGTTTCTTTATTATAAATATATATTTTTTTATTATAAAAGTTCTTTATTCTAACAATTTCTAATATATAGAGTTAGGATTCCAGATAATTTTTATATGGATTATTGTTTAAATGCTTAAATATGTAAATGTTAAATATATGTAAACACAAAACACACTTTGTAAGCACAAATCACTTTATTAAAACAAATAAATATTCAACACTTATTTATGCACTTCATTCACTTTATTTAAAGGTTTAATAGTAATACAATCACTTTCTTATTACACACTTATCCAAAGTCACATATTTAAAATATAATCAATTATATAAAAATATAGGCACCATACTTAGCATTAATATTTGTTAAGTATATTAATAAGTATAAACCACATCACGTTAATTCATTCACTAGTTTAGTTCATATATACATATTATAGAATTAAGTTAAAATTAGTTATATATACATATCATAGAATTAAGTTAAATCATCTACTACAATATATAGATAAATTTATTTTCAATTTTAGACCATATATACACATCACAATAATATAGTTTAGATTAGATTTTATAATTTATCCTATTATTCATTTATAGCACATTTATCTATAGCACATACAATTGTCAACACACTCATCACATTAGGTGTTGTTATATGTTAGTTAATCAGCTGAGATCGTTACTTTAACTTTGTATTTTTATTTTTTGCTATTAAGCAGCACTGCGCATGTGCTGACAAATGGACATTGCTTTCCACATATTATCCAATGCGCATGTGCAGCAATTTAATTAAGGTGATTATTGTCGGTGGTTTGGGGCATGAGTCCCAATCACAGTGCTCAATCCAAATCTGAACCTTTAGACAATAATGAGTATGAGTCCACATATCATGGTAACAGGAAACTGTATCGGCCCGCAGGTAGAGTAATGAGACCCAGTGCTTTATAAATGCAGCAAAAAGACACTTAGTATAATGGCAATAGTCCATGTGTCATAATGAAATAAAGGTTAACATACCGTTGTTGTATGGAACTCGGCCATACCAAACCTTTATGCTGCAGCACTATTCCAGGTCATCCAGTATCCCTGTGAGGGAGAAATATACTCACAGCAGGCTTGTTCCAATGTAGCGTGCAGCACGCTCACTATCCACATAGAAGTTGAAATCCAAAGATTCCTGCGGTGCACAGCAAAATAGGGTAGAGGACCAGCAAGGTGTAGTTTAAAATATACTTTATTGAAACAGCATGGTACAGGGGACACACACTCTGACGCGTTTCGGACTGGTATAGTCCTTAGTCATAGAGCTGATCCGCGCCATTCATCCCCACTGATTTAAAGGGCTAAGCCCGCCCCCCTACGTCATCGCGCTCCCCGTTTTTGGCGCGAAAATCGCTCATATGTGATCTAATTGGCTTGGACTCCCAGCGCATAGAATGACTACCTGCCGTATATATGTTTAAAGGGGAGTGATGTACATCCCCCTGCGTCATCGCGCTACTCATTTTGGCGCGAAAATCGCCACACTATAGCCTCATTGGCTGAGACTCCCAGCCAATAGGAACGCTGACTGCCCTAGGTATGCCTGAGGATAAGGGGAATGACGCGCCTCTAGTTTCAGCGCCCAGACCCCTCTGCCGACACGTAACGCGTCGTTGCTAGGCAACGACTATAAACAATAACAAAAGAATCCTCAATCCTCTCAGAGCGATACCAGGCTATGTGGTGCTAATGGGGTACCCAGGGAGGCGAGGAAGGAGAGGAGGGGAGGGGAAGGGGGGGAGGTGAAGGGGAAGGGAAGTGAGGGGGAGGGAAAGGGAAAGGAAGGGGGGAAGGGGGGAAGGGGAAGGGGGGGGGGGTAGACTTACAAGAAAATCATGTGGGGATGAACTAAACAGGTTAAAACTAACATAGTAAAAACATATTAAATCAAGTACAACAAAACATGAATAACATACAAATACATAATGTAGCGAATCTAAAATCTGAAATGGAGGTTACATGTATAGATTGAGGAGAAAAGTTGTTCAACAATATTTATCATATTAATGTATTCAATTAATGTTATTGTTGATAATTAACTTTTAGTAATGCATAAGTTTTGATCTATGAATAAGCATATGTAATAAAAACATATACAATATAATAAAGAATCCATTTGAGACAGTTGTTTTTTAGCTGCGTAAACAATGGACCTGGTTTCTGACGCAAGGCGAGCAAAATTGTTATATGAGAATACAGTGGATATTAGATATTCATATTACATGTTATCCAATACATTTGAATAAACGAAAGCTACTCTAATTTTTGTGTTTTTATAAATTTTTGACCAAAAACTAGGGCAATTCAGTTAATAGAATGGGCTCATTCAGTTAATAGGCACCCAGGGGCATGAACCAAGATTGGGAGCTCAAACATTTTTTAACTTGATTCAAAGGGATGTATGAGCCCATTCTATTAACTGAATTGCCCTAGTTTTTGGTCAAAAATTTATATAACAATTTTGCTCGCCTTGCGTCAGAAACCAGGTCCATTATTTACGCAGCTAAAAAACAACTGTCTCAAATGGATTCTTTATTATATTGTATATGTTTTTATTACATATGCTTATTCATAGATCAAAACTTATGCATTACTAAAAGTTAATTATCAACAATAACATTAATTGAATACATTAATATGATAAATATTGTTGAACAACTTTTCTCCTCAATCTATACATGTAACCTCCATTTCAGATTTTAGATTCGCTACATTATGTATTTGTATGTTATTCATGTTTTGTTGTACTTGATTTAATATGTTTTTACTATGTTAGTTTTAACCTGTTTAGTTCATCCCCACATGATTTTCTTGTAAGTCTACCCCCCCCCTTCCCCTTCCCCCCTTCCCCCCTTCCTTTCCCTTTCCCTCCCCCTCACTTCCCTTCCCCTTCACCTCCCCCCCTTCCCCTCCCCTCCTCTCCTTCCTCGCCTCCCTGGGTACCCCATTAGCACCACATAGCCTGGTATCGCTCTGAGAGGATTGAGGATTCTTTTGTTATTGTTTATAGTCGTTGCCTAGCAACGACGCGTTACGTGTCGGCAGAGGGGTCTGGGCGCTGAAACTAGAGGCGCGTCATTCCCCTTATCCTCAGGCATACCTAGGGCAGTCAGCGTTCCTATTGGCTGGGAGTCTCAGCCAATGAGGCTATAGTGTGGCGATTTTCGCGCCAAAATGAGTAGCGCGATGACGCAGGGGGATGTACATCACTCCCCTTTAAACATATATACGGCAGGTAGTCATTCTATGCGCTGGGAGTCCAAGCCAATTAGATCACATATGAGCGATTTTCGCGCCAAAAACGGGGAGCGCGATGACGTAGGGGGGCGGGCTTAGCCCTTTAAATCAGTGGGGATGAATGGCGCGGATCAGCTCTATGACTAAGGACTATACCAGTCCGAAACGCGTCAGAGTGTGTGTCCCCTGTACCATGCTGTTTCAATAAAGTATATTTTAAACTACACCTTGCTGGTCCTCTACCCTATTTTGCTGTGCACCGCAGGAATCTTTGGATTTCAACTTCTATAAGGTGATTATTGGACTCAATTGGACTCCTATAAAAGAGGACATTATGGGACACATTTGTAGAACCCCTGAGGAAGAGAGCAGCTCGCTCTCGAAACGCGTAGGATTAATTTGGTGGGACCCAGAACGCTACGCCTGAGCTGTTCCCGGTGCCGAGACGAATCACCTGTTTATTGGCTCAAACTCATTGTAAGATCAGCACGAATCTGCTGCGGTGAATTCACAACCAGCTGCAAGGAGAAATGAGCGCCAAGGGAGAGTAAACACACGCAGCCTGGCGTGTGCAACCATCATCCTGGCCCTGATCCGGTGCAGTAGCTGTGTGAGCTGAAAAGAGAGGGGATACACTCAGATATATCCACCGCCTGCTTTTATCTTTCATCCGGTGAGTGGGCAGTTCATCTGGTGAAGCTGAATATCAGTCCCATATCAATTGTCCTAATATATGATATTATTTATAATTTTTGATTATATGATTTGTTTATGTTTTTTATGTCCAGTGTTTTTAATCAATTTTATTAAATGTTTTTTACAATTCCAATCACCTATGATCTCAGCTGATATATATTAATTTAGTAGTTGTGTACAATATATGTTGTTTGTCTTTAACATTTACAGTATTACACTATGTTTTGTGTTTTTTTATATTTCTTTTAAGCACATCTCTACTGCCTGGAATCCATTTCGGTTCTTCCTGTTGGTGAATATATCCTTTACCTGCCGGCGCCTTTTTAATACTATATTCTTCTCTTGTTACTGTTATCTGACCAGGGGGTCAGTTTTTAGTATTTAGGCAGCCCCCTATGTGAGGACCATTCTCATATAAGGGTTTATTTTTTTCTTATATAGTTAGCGCTACCTACTCTGTGTTTGCACAGGCTTAGAGGTCTGTAATTCCCCGTGTGTGATCTAGCTCCCTTTTTAAATATAGGCACCACATCTGCTTTACGCCAATCTTGTGGTACTAAGCCTGTGGAAATGGAGTCCTTGAATATTAAATATAATGGTTTTGCTATTACTGAGCTTAACTCCTTGAGAACTCTTGGATGTATGCAATCGGGGCCAGGTGCCTTATTTACTTTAATTTTTTCAAGTCGCTTATGAACTTCTTCCTCAGTTAACCAATTGGTCATTAATATGGAGGTTGTGGCTTCCTCCTGTGGCGCTACTATTGAACTTGATTCTTCCCTGGTAAACACAGAGGCAAAGAATTTGTTTAATACCTCTGCTTTTTCCTTATCTCCAATAATCTGCCTACCCATCTCACACTGAAAGGGTCCTATATTTTCTTTTCTCATTTTTTTGTTATTAAGGTACTTAAATAACTTTTTAGGGTTGACCTTACTTTCTATTGCAATCTTTTTTTCATTATCCCTTTTTGCTAATTTAATTGCCCTTTTGCAATTTTTGTTACATTCCTTATAATTCTGATATGATGTCTCTGTCCCTTCTGACTTAAAGAATCTAAACGCCTTCCTCTTCTTGTCCATTTCCTCCCCTACCTGTTTATTTAGCCACATTGGTTTTGACTTATTTCTTTTATACTTATTACCCAAGGGTATACACTGATAAGTGTGCTTTTCTAACAATGTTTTAAAGACTGCCCATTTATCTTCTACATTTTTCCCTGCAAAAACATCATCCCATTGTATTATTACTAGATTAGACCTCAGTTTATTAAAATCTGCCTTTCTAAAGTTTAAAGTCTTTGTTGAACCCAAGTAATCTGTTTTTTGATAATTTATTTCAAATGAGACCATGTTATGATCACTGTTACCCAAATGTTCCAGGACTTGAATATTTGTTATTACTTCTACATTGTTTGATATGACCAAATCCAGAACTGCCCCTCTCCTGGTTGGTTCCTCAATAATTTGGGTCATATAATTATCTTTAAGCACCCCCAAAAACCTGTTTCCTTTTGTTGTAACACTAATCTCATTGCCCCAGTCTATGTCTGGATAATTAAAATCCCCCATTATGCAAACATGACCCAGTTTTGATGCCTTCTCCATTTGCAAAAGTATTTTAGCTTCCTCAATCTCACAGATATTTGGTGGTTTATAGCATATTCCCACAAACATTTTCTTTATACATTAACCTCCACTGCTAATTTCTATCCACAAGGTCTCTACATTTTCATCATTCCCTTCATAGATATCATCCTTTATAATAGGTTTTAGATCTGGTTTAACATATAGACATACTCCACCTCCCCTTCTATTTGTTCGATCCTTCCGAAAAAGAGAATAACCCTCTAAATTAACTGTCCAGTCATGAGTTTCATCCCACCATGTTTCAGTAATGCCTATGATATCATACTGCTCCCTTGTAGCTATTAATTCAAGCTCCCCATGTTATCTGTCAGGCTTCTTGCATTAGCAAGCATGCATTTAAGTTTTTTTTCAGCCTGTACTATTATCTTATCTGCTCCTTCCTTTCTGCTCCCACTTGGTTTAGTCTTTAGAAGTTTTCTAGTATTATCTCTATTTACTATGGGTATCTCACTGCTTGTCAAACTTGCACTTGCCCCCATTCTACCTCCATACCACCTTGAAACCTCATCTAATCCATTTAGTTCATTATCTGTTTCATTCCCCTCCCCCCTCCATCCTAGTTTAAAATCTCCTCCAACCTTATTAGAGGTGCATGCAGTCTCTGCAGAGACATCAGGCTGAATTTAACCCCTCACAGTTTCAATCAAACTGAGCAGAGGGGAAAAGCAGGAAAAGCTCCACAGCAAGACAGCAACTTGAAAAGTAACGAGAAAGCATTCATATGGATATATTTATCTTCAGGCAGACACAGATGCCCCCAAATACCAGCAAAATCTGGTGATAGCCCTTGGAAAGTAAGAGCACACCAAGATGGCTTCCAAGCACATGGAGGAGCTGCATGCAAACCTAGAGGAATCAAAGGTGTCTCGGGAGGCAGAAACTCCCAGGGATTATGGGAGTTAGTCATGACTGTAGCAAAAGTATTGATGCCTGTTTTAAATGAACATTATGAAAAATTGCAAAAATCCCTAGATGATCTTAAAGGGGAACTAACCCTGCAAAACACCCCCAGTGGGGATTGTCACGGGAGACCAGATCTTTTAACACCAAAATTACCCGGATCCTTTGTTTGTGCAAAGCATGAGATAAAATAAATTGTAATTTATTTACACAATGAACTTACACAGCTTGATTTACAAAATATTACAAAAATACACTTACTGAGATAGGGCAAAACGAAATCCTCTACTTCCAGAACAAAATCTTTAGAAATAGAGTCTCTAATCACAATTTGCTCCCGTTGTGCATAAGCAGAGCCGCAAAACAGTCTTTGGATAGGGACACCGCTCTCAACACCTATTTCTCCGCCGGAGCTGCATGCTTCGTTCTACCGCTGTAGAATTGGTTTGGAAGTTCTTATGGATTTTAGAAGCTGGATACAAATTTTGGTTACGATGTTACAACTTTATACCGCACGATGAATCTTTGTTATGGCATGATGGAACTAATTCCCGATCGGATGTAGGGATTTTTGAACAGTCAAAACCCCTATCTTTAAGCTCTGCAGCCAATTTCTGCGAGGGAACTAAATATCCCACCTATCCTCAGGTTGCCAGTACCTTACAGCACCGGGAAGAGGGCATCTTAGTATGCCACGGGCATGCGCAAACTTCGCATGGTGACATCTTGTCCACTTTGCCCGGGCATCTGGACATCTGCTAGGATGAGGGTACTTGCATTTACCCCTCCACGCTTAACACCAAACGATGTCGGAACCTTTTTAACTCTGGACCTTTCCAGACATCCTGGAACCATGTCAGCGGGATGTCTTATTATGCATGAATCACTCACAGAAAGTTTCTGTCAAACATTTGTATAGTACCTCAATTACAATGTTGAGTGTTTCCCTCTGTTTTGGCCGTCTGAAGGAAAATCCCATTATGCCCATAATGTTAGAACTATTAAAATAGGGGGACTTTCATTCATCAGTTTTTATGATTTTACTCCCTCAGCACTCACGGCAAAACTCAGCACTCTAAGATCTTCCTAGTAGAAGTTAGCTAAACGCTTATGCGCTGTGCTGCAACTGTTGGGTTTTTAAAACCATTTTTCCTTTGCACGGCTATAGGAAAACACTGCTATTGAAATACATATTACAGTAAAAATCACATTATTCTCGCCACCTTATACCTGGGTGGAGACACGCAGACATTCGTTTTACAAGCATGGTGTTACTGCCATTACTGGGTTGAAGAGCTGACAATCACAATACCCCAATATGGCTCAGGGTACCCAGCCAGGAATAACACCTTTATTTACTGGCCTGGGCACACCCTCACCGTCACATGGGTCCTAGAGGATGTATCCTCAGAAATGCAGCAGGACATTCAAACACTTAAAGAAAGAAATACAACTTTAGAAGACAAGGTGGAGGACCTGGAAAACGGGCCATGCATAAATAATATAAGATTAATAGGAGTCCCTGAAGAGGTGAAACCCTCTCAATTGCAGATTTCTGCACAAAATAAATGGAAACAAAAAAACAGCGCAAAATGCAAATAGTGAAGTAAATCAAAATATTATTGTATAAAAAGTAGGGATAAATATTCTGCGTACATCAAACAGCTAGATCATAAGCATTGAGTGTGCACAGCACACAAATTACCACTCGACAAGTAGGGGTTCAGGAGTCAGGAACATGTCTCTCTGGCAGGCATCTACGATGGTGTCCGTGGGATTCCTCCTCAGTACAAGCAACCGGAGATGATGACACCGCCTCTGTAGAAACCCTCCCTTCGGTCAGATGGTGAGGAAAATGTCCAAAGATTTTCCAATGGTTTAGGCACGGCAGCGGTCCCCAGATTGGACAGTAAGGGGGACCCTAACCATACAGAGTGTGCTCTGAAACCGGCTTAGCAAAAGCTGGGAGCGGTCACTCACACAAGAGTCTCTCTGGTTAGAAATTGCGGTGCTCAGTCGGAGTGCGCAATATGATGATGTCATAGTCACGGTTCACAAAAATCAAGGCACAGGAATGAAATAACTCGCAATGATGCCAAAAAATAATGCAGCAATAACCTACTAGACACAGGTGTTAATAAAATCCTAAGCGTTCCGTAGTATGACACTACTTCATCAGGGAATCTGCACTAAATGCCTGCCTTAATCTCTGGGACTACCACATGATCACACTAACATCAAAGTGGAAAGGGCTCATAGACTTGGTCCGGTTAGGCAGAACCAGGAAGGTAGGCCACAAGCAGTCATTACAGTTTCTGGACTTTAATGAAAAATCAACAATGTTAAGCGCCTATAAGAATTTGGGTGGTCTTAATTATGAGGGAAAGAATATCCTAATCTTTCAGGGCTATTCTGCTGCAATACCAAATAAAAGATGGGCGGTCAGTAAAGTTTGCAGTATGCTAAATAAGCAAAATAATACATTTTCCCTGGGATATCCTGCCACTTTAAGAGTCTTCATAAATGGAGGGGCCAAAATATATTCAGAAGCAGCAGAGCGCTTTATCCACCAGTATGCTGCAGAACTGGAGGACAGAACCACAGAACAGAGACAGAGATATGGCATGGAGGAAAATAGTGCAGCCAAGAAAAAAGGTTCCCCTGCAAGATCCCCGCACCTCTGAGATGGGAAATGCTGCAAGGAAAGAAGTATTGCACTCATAAAGGGACTAATGTGATTTGGTTACAGAGAGATGGTACATGCATAAAATCATGTGAATGTTGGGAGGAAAAGGTGTTGATTTGAATTTAGCGATATTAAGTTGATAAAGTTCAAAAGTGATGGCGGGGTTATATTGCTAGGAAAACATTATAATACACTGCATGTCTTTTAAAAAAACAAAATCTCTGGGGAAAAAAGTTGTTGTCTAATTGGTTACATGTTCCAAAAAAAAGTTAAGAAAACCTGTTTTGAAAAATATAAATTAGAGTGGTGGGGTAAAAGGAGGAGGAAACAGCAGTGTGATGGGATGAGGCTACAATGTCACTTCTGGAAAAAAGGAAATTCATTAATCTATATGTGTTTTATGGTTTATTTTTATATTCTGAGTTATATATGTATTATTTTAAATGTTTTTCAATGGTCTGATATATTGTGATAGAGAAAAGGGAAAAAACATGCAATCACAGTAAAGTAAGGTTCTTTAAGTCATGATATACATTATATAACAATATAGGAAGCGCTCTAAAACATGAATAAAGTCCAAACTTTTGAGATGATTTGGTGCGGTGCAGCTTGAACAGTCAAATTATTCCCAATTCCAATAACAGCAAAGATGTTCACAATGTTCAGCGATCCTCGTGGTAGAAAAAAAGGGAATATACAGTAGTGAAGCAAGTTCACAACATTTGATATACAGCAAGAGGGTGGTAATATATGCACTCACGTTCAAGTGCCTATACCAGACACGTAATGGTATCTTTTGATGCAATCTCCTGATGTAATTTCCCCTCCGTGTGAAAATGAAGACTTCTCAACAGGGATAATTATGAATGCTCCTGCTTTATAAAAGGTAGTTTTTACACATGACAGTATAAAAATACGATAGGGACAGACCAGTTCATAAGGGTTGCTCCGGTTTCTGTGACTCCACGCCGATCCGGACGGCGTCTCACGTCACTTACGGTTTTGGTGCAGCACTATAACCGGCAACCCTACGCGTTTCGAATGCGGTCCTTCTTCATCAGGGGTAAGTGTGATACATCCCAGTGTTCCTCTCTTATATACCCTCTCCCGCAATGTTATATGACATACTTTAATTAAAACGTTAATTTGCGGAAAAAGGGACAATGAAGAAATATATATGGCTGCTATAACAATAATAACAGAGTTTTAACAATAAAACATTGGTTAAAACAATCTATATAGGTCTGTAGCACATCCAGTTTAGACAACTTAACAGTTAGATCGCAGCTAGATCCAGTACATTCAACATAGTAATTTAAACATATATTTTTAATATGTGAGAAAGTTGAAACTCCAGATATTATTTTTAATATATTTTGCATATGTCTATAATATTCAATTTTAATAATTTTGAAAGGCATCTTAATTAAATTAATAATGTTTATATATAGGGGATTCAATAATATTTATAAGTGATAAAGTGGATGACTTATATAAATATAGTGTAATTAATTTTTAATGTTAAAATGATAAATATTAAACCATATACTGTAAACAAATGAATCACGAAACAATTTGTCAAGAAAAGGATATTACAATAGAGAGACCATTATATCTTTATGTTAAAAAACATCCCAGATCGATATTGATATTAAGTCCTTTAGGTATGAGTGTTTTTAATTTATGGATCCACTAGCTGATATACCCGGCATTGCCCGGGATGTAATTTTGGGGGGGCGGGCGACAGGGTTGGGCTTCCCCCCCTTGACAGCTAGGTGGGTGACTGAGTTGATTGAGTGTGTGAGTGGGTGTGTGTGTGGGTGGGTGACTGAGTGGGTGGGTGACACTTGACTGAGTGGGTGGGTCAGTGACTTTGGGTCGATGGGTGGGTCAGTGACAGGGTGAGTTTTTTTGGGTCAGTGACTGGGTCGGTGACTGGGTGACTTTTTCTGGGTCGGCGACTGGGTGGGTCAGTGACTGTGTTGGGTGGGTGGGTTTTGGTCGGTGAGTGGGTGGGTTTTGGGTGACTGACTGGGTGGGTTGTTTTGGGTTACTGACTGGGTGGGTGGGTGACTGACTGACTGGGTGGGTGGGTGAGTGACTGGGTGGGTAAGTGGGTGAGTGACTGGGTGGGTGGGTGAGTGACTGGATGGGTGAGTGGGTGAGTGACTGGGTGGGTGAGTGGGTGAGTGACTGGGTGGGTGAGTAACTTTGGGTGAGTGGGTGAGTGACTGGGAGGGTGAGTGAGTGGCTGGGTGAGTGAGTGAGGGACTGGGTGGGTGAGTGAGTGAGTGACTGGGTGGTGAGTGAGTGAGTGACTGGGTGGGTGAGTGAGTGAGTGACTGGGTGGGTGACTGAGTGACTGAGTGACTGAGTGACTGAGTGACTGAGTGACTGAGTGACTGAGTGACTGAGTGACAGACTAGGTGGGTGACTGGGAAGGTGACTGGGCAGGTGACTGGGTGGGTAACTGGGCGGATGACTGGGCAGGTGACTGGGCAGGCATGCGGGTGACTGGGTGGGCGGGCGACTTTGAGTGATTGGGCAGGCGGGCGGGTGACTTTGAGTGACTGGGTGGGTGAGTGACTTTGAGTGACTGGGTGAGTGAGTGACTTTGAGTGACTGGGTGGGTGAGTGACATTGAGTGACTGGGTGGGTGAGTGAGTGACTTTGAGTAACTGGGTGGGTGAGGTAGTGACTTTGAGTAACTGGGTGGGTGAGTGAGTGACTTTGAGTGACTGGGTGGGTGAATGAGTGACTTTGAGTGACTGGGTGGGTGAGTGAATGACTTTGAGTGACTGGGTGGGTGAGTGAGTGACTTTGAATGACTGGGCAGGTGACTGGGCGGGCATGCGGGTGACTGGGTGGGCGGACGACTGGGTGGGCGGGCGACTGGGCAGGCGGGTGACTTTGAGTGACTGGGTGGGTGAGTGACTTTGAGTGACTGGGTGAGTGAGTGACTTTGAGTGACTGGGTGGGTGAGTGACATTGAGTGACTGGTTGGGTGAGTGAGTGACTTTGAGTAACTGGGTGGGTGAGGTAGTGACTTTGAGTGACTGGGTGGGTGAGTGAGTGACTTTGAGTGACTGGGTGGGTGAGTGAGTGACTTTGAGTGACTGGTTGGGTGAGTGAGTGACTTTGAGTGACTGGGTGGGTGAGTGAGTGACTTTGAGTGACTGGGTGGGTGAGTGAGTGACTTTGAGTGACTGGGTGGGTGAGTGAGTGACTTTGAGTGACTGGGTGGGTGAGTGAAAGACTTTGAGTGACTGGGTTGGTGAGTGAGTGACTTTGAATGACTGGGCAGGTGACTGGGCGGGCATGTGGGTGACTGGGTGGGCGGACGACTGGGCGGGCGACTGGGCGCGTGGGCGACTGGGCGGGCGACTGAGCGGGTAGGCGACTGGGCGGGTGGGCGACTGGGAGGGCGGGTGACTTTGAGTGACTGGGTGGGTGAGTGACTTTGAGTGACTGGGTGGGTGAGTGAGTGACTTTGAGTGACTGGTCTGGTGACTGGGCAGGCATGCGGGTGACTGGGTGGGTGGGCGATGAGGCGGGCGACTGGGTGGGTGGACAACTGGGCAGGTGGGCGACTGAGCAGGCAGGCGACTGGGCAGGCAGGTGACTGGGCGGGCAGGCGACTGGGCGGGTGGGCGACTTTGAGTGACTGGGTGGGCGGGCGACTTTGAGTGACTGGGTGGGTGAGTGACTTTGAGTGACTGGGTGGGTGAGTGAGTGACTTTGAGGGACTTTGAGTGACTGGGTGGGTGAGTGAGTGACTTTGAGTGACTGGGTGGGTGAGTAAGTGACTTTGAGTGACTGGGTGGGTGAGTGAGTGACTTTGAGTGACTGGGTGGGTGAGCGAGTGACTTTGAGTGACTGGGTGGGTGAGTGAGTGACTTTGAGTGACTGGGTGAGTGACTCGGTGGCTGAGTGGGTGAGTGAGTGACTGGGTGGGTGAGTGACTGGGTGGGTCAGTGACTGGGTGGGTGAGTGACTGGGTGGGTGAGTGACTGGGTGGGTGAGTGAGTGACTGGGTGAGTGAGTGACTGGGTGAGTGACTGGGTGAGTTAGTGACTGTGTGGGTGAGTGAGTGACTGGGTGGGTGAGTGAGTGACTGGGTGGGTGAGTGGTTGGGTGAGTGACTGGGTGGGTGGGTAAGTGAGTTTGAGTGAGTGTCTAAGTGAGTGAATGACTGGGTGGGTGAGTGAGTTTGACTGGGTGAGCAGGTGGGCGAGTGACTGGGCAGGCGAGTGACTGGGCGGGTGGGCGAGTGACTGGGCGGGCGGGCGAGTGACTGGGCAGGCGAGTCACTGGGTGGGCGGGCGAGTGACTGGGTGGGCTGGCGAGTGACAGGGTGGGTGAGTGACAGGGTGGGTGAGTGACAGGGTGGGTGAGTGAGTGACAGGGTGGGTGAGTGAGTGACAGGGTGGGGATGTGTGTGGGTGGGTGTGTTTTGGGTGTGTGGGTGGGTGTGTGGGTGACTGGGTGGGTGTGTGTGGGTGACTGGGTGTGTGTGTGGGTGACTGGGTGTGTGTGTTTTGACTTTGACTGGGTGACAGTGGTTGGGTGGGGGACGGTGGGTAACTGGGTGACAGTGGGTGGGAGACGGTGGGTGACTTACCTTGACCGGGTGGTGTTTCCGAGCGGCAGACGGTTCCCCTCCTGGCACTGATATCCCTGTGTCATCTGGCTGGGGCAGGAGATGAGTTCGGGAATTTGGCGGGGGGGCAAGAGTGGCAGGATGGGGCAGGAGACCTGCGCCATGCTTCGCCTCAGTTCCTTATTGGGAGCAAGGGTGGAGGAGCCTGGAGTTTGCTGCTGGGGCAGGAGGCCCGCACTGCGATTCCCCTCCGTCCGGGAGCATGTGCGAGCCGGCATCGGAAGGACAGTGATCCGCCCGAGGAGCGTGAGCAGCCGCGCGTGCATGCACCACCAGGCCGCTGGACGGCTCGGAGCACATGTGCAACACGCAGGTGAAAGGGGGCACCGGGGAAAGGGAGGGGGGACTGACACAGGGGCAGTGGGGTGGGGGGGAGTGACACCAGGGGGCAGGGGGGGCAATATCCGATGGGGGTGATACCCGGGGCAGGGGAACTCAGCGGGAGACAGGAGGGAGAGGGAGAAGAAGAGAGTGGCCAGGTGAGGCTGAGACGATCCGGTGAGGAGGTGCTGTGCCTTTCATGGGAGAGGTGGAGAGAGGTGGAGAGAGCCGGAGGAGCGCTCTCAGAGGTGGGGAGCTGGGGGAGCGGCCTATGTAAGTTGAGCCGCAGAGAGTGGGGTGGGGGGGGGGAGTGGGAGCAGTGTGTGTGAGGGTGAGAGCGTGGAAATGGAGCGGTGTGTGAGGGAGAGCGGTGTGTGTGAGGTTGAGAGCCGTGGGGAGGGAGTAGCCGGGGGGGAGGTGAGAGTCGTTGGAGGCTGAGAGTCGGGGGGATGTGAGAGCTGGGGAAGTGAGCTGCCTGTATGAGGAGAGAGCAGGAGAGAGCGTGCCCTGGGGGGCCAATGAGAGCCATGGGGGGGCAGGACACAGGGGGGGGGCGGGACACCGGCCAATTAATAGCCGTGGGAGGGCGGGCGGACCGACGGACCAAGCAAATGGTCTCCAGACACTCTCAAACAAGATTTTCGATTATATAGATATACACTGGCGACACACTTATTCGAGCACGGCTAGTCCCGCGAATTCGGGTATACTCGGGTGTATTCAGGTTTCTGATAGTTTTCAGCCAGAGTGCATTGCGTTATTTTCCGGCAGGAATTTAAGCTTTTAATTCCGGCTGGTTACAATACTGCAATGCCGTCAAAATACACATGGTGGCGCTTGCGACCTATTCTCTGTGAAGCCGTCCCCTATAATGAATTGTAATGCAGTATATATACTGTATACTGTATATATATATATATATATATATATATATATATATATATATATATATATATATATATATATATATATATATATATATATATATATACTGTATAACAACAACCCCTGTAAGCCCTAACATACAGTACTGTACAGTACTGTACTGTACTGTACTGTATACTGTATGCACATACATAAATGATACTACTGTATGGGCGGCGGGGGCGAGATGTGTTTGCAGCAGAGAGAGATCCGCTGCTCTCTCTCTGCGCAAACATCCGCACATTAAAAATTATTTGAAATACATTTTTATTGATAGTGTAGATGTGCAGGGGGTCTCCGGAGCTGAACCGCGTTGGTTTTAGGTCTGGGGACCCCGTGCCCCCCGAGATACAGGCCCCTTTAGGGGGTGCCGGTATCCAGCTCTGCGTTAAAAGCCCCGATCACGTGACCGCGGCCTGTAAACCAAGCAGAGCAGAGGGATACCGGCACTCCCTAAAGGGGCCTGTATCTCGGGGGGCACGGGGTCCCCAGACCTGAAACCTGTGCGCTTCTGCTCTGGAGACCCTCTGCACATGTACAGTATCAATAAAACACATACAATATACAGTATAAATAAACACTCGTTCTTTACCTTAGCGTCTATGCGCTATGGTAAAGAAGCATTATTTTAATAATATTGTAAAGTGAGCAGGGGGTTCCCTGAGCCAGAAATTAATGCTCAGGGAACCCCCCCCCCCCCCCTGCTCCTGATCAATATTATTAAAAATACGGAAAATGCTGCGTCATTACCATAGCGGATAGCCGCTAAGGCAATGAAGGGGTTAACCCACCGTGCCCGCTTTATTGTGTGTAGTGGGGATGGGTGAGGGGGGTATTTGGCCCTTGGTGTGAGTTTAGGACTTGCGGGAGGGGGGGGGGGGGGTTGCGGGTGCACTTAACCCCTTCACAGCAGTTAATACCGCTACGGTCATGAAGGGGTTAAGCCCTCCCGCTACCCCCCCCCCCCCGCAAGCCCTCCCCAACCATCGTTGGGGCGAATACCCCATTCACCCACCCTCCCGCAACCCACAACAATAAAATACACACAGCAGCCGCCAAAAAATAAATAAATAAATGACAATAAATACATTTGAAATACATTTTTATTGATAGTGTAGATGTGCAGGGGGTCTCCGGGGCTGAACCGCGTTGGTTTTAGGTCTGGGGACCCCGTGCCCCCCGAGATACAGGCCCCTTTAGGGGGTGCCGGTATCCCTCTGCGTTAAGATCCCGATCACGTGACCGCGGCCTGTAAACCAAGCAGAGCAGAGGGATACCGGCACCCCCTAAAGGGGCCTGTATCTCGGGGGGCACGGGGTCCCCAGACCTGAAACCTGTGCGCTTCTGCTCTGGAGACCCTCTGCACATGTACACTATCAATAAAAATGTATTTCAAATGTATTTATTGTCATTTATTTATTTATTTATTTATATTTATTTATTAATTGTGCTGCTGTTGCAAGTCGTAAACTCACACCAAGGGCCAAACACCCCCCTCACCCCCAATAAAAAAAATTCACGCACAGCAGCCCCACAATTAATAAATAAATCTAAATAAATAAATAAATAAAATCTATGTAAAACCCCCTCCCCCTATTCTCGCTTTTAAAACGCCCTGCCTTCTCTCTAATCTATGTAAAACCCCCCTCCCCCTATCCCCCTATTGTGTGTGTGCGTTAAGCTTCCCTGCAAGCTATGTAAAAAAACCTCCCCCTATTGTGTGTGTGTGTTAAATCTGCCTGGCCTGTGTTTCTGAGTGCTGAGTGCTCTGCGTTTAAAGGTCCCGATCACGTGATCGCGGCCTGTAAACCAAGCAGAGCAGAGGGATACCGGCACCCCCTAAAGGGGCCTGTATCTCGGGGGGCACGGGGTCCCAGACCTGAAACCTGTGCGCTTCAGCTCCGGAGACCCCCTGCACATGTACACTATCAATAAAAATGTATTTCAAATGTATTTATTGTCATTTATTTATTTAGATTTATTTATTAATTGTGCTGCTGCTTCAAGTCGTAAACTCACACCAAGGGCCAAACACCCCCCTCACCCCCAATAAAAAAAATTCACGCACAGCAGCCCCACAATTAATAAATAAATCTAAATAAATAAATAAATAAATAAATGACAATAAATACATTTGAAATACATTTTTATTGATACTGTAGTGTAGATGTATATATATATATATATATATATACAGTATACAGTATATATACACACATGATGAACCAATAGTACAAAAACATATAGAATGGTTTTCAAAATCATACTGTCCTACAGATAACGCTTCTCTATACAGACAATAATAATAATCCATTTAATAATCCTAACTTATTTTACAATATAAAACATAACATTATAATCCACACAGTACATTGCATTTACATTGTATACTGTAAATGATGCATAGCATTAAATCTATGCACCATATACAATACTGTACATTCTGCAAATGAATGTTAACAATATAATTGCAAGCTACTCTATCAGTAAATACTGTACAAACACTTCCAAACAAGTCAACTACAGTATTTTAACCAATCAAGTAAACCAAAATCAATATATACTGTAAGTACCAACCAGAAAAGACAATTTAAAACCAAACTAACCCTTACAATACCAAGGATTACATCTATCTAATTGTAAAAAAACCTTATACATTATACACAGCATTGTTTAAAACCCCCTTCCCCCCTAATGTTTCTGTTAAGCAGATTACACTGAAGGGAGAGAGATATAAAGGCCTAAAGCCCCTTCCCCCCTAATGTTTGTGTTAAACAGATTACAATGAAGGGAGAGAGATATAAAGGCCTAAAGCCCCTTCCCCCCTAATGTTTGTGTTAAACAGATTACAATGAAGGGAGAGAGATATAAAGGCCTAAAGCCCCTTCCCCCCTAATGTTTCTGTTAAACAGATTACAGTACATTGAAGGGAGAGAGATTTTACAGAAACACACATTAGGGGGGAGGGGGCTTTAAACAGATTACATTGAAGGGAGAGAGATGTTTCTGTTACCAGTAAATCTCCCTCCCTGCATTGCTAACCACCCTCACCCCCTACCCACATACCGTTAACCCCCCCCCCCCATCCTGGCTATGGCCCCTCCGCTTCCGCAAAACAGACACAAAAATTAAAACATACAAAGTAATGTCCCCTAACCCCTTAATCACCATAGCGGTTATAAACCGCTACAGTCATGAAGGGGTTAACCCACCCTCACCCACCCACCACTCGGGATGCCTACATACCCTCCCACACTAACCCCCCCCCCCCACCCGTGAGGCCTAACCACCCAGTCAGTACCCACAAGGGAGGCCTACCCACATACCGTTGGGGAAACACCCCACCCCCACCCCAGTACCCACAATAAAAACAGTACAATCACCCACAATAAACAGCATTCTATTTATTAAATACATTACCCACCCCCTGTGCCCCCCCCATAAATACAAGATTTATTCTTTTACATTCAGGGTTCATAACGCAATCCCACGCAAGTCCCCGGTGGGCTGGCAGGGCACCTGGACAGACCTACAGTTTACCAGCAGCATTCCACAGGTTCTGGAGGCCTGCTGGTGGATCCTGCCAGCACCATGGCGCCCAGGTGGTCTCCTTGGGTCACCGTGAGCCACAATTGGGTCCCCACGGTAGGCCCAAGGATGTCTGGGAGCCCCGGGTCAAACCCACAGGTGTCTGCGGGGCCTCGGGTGGTTCCCATGGGGGTCTGGGGAACTCACGGGTGCTCACTACGGGTCCGCGGTGCCCCCACAGAAGTGGGACCACACATCATCATCCCCGCACCTACGGGTCGGAGGTGCCCCCACAGAAGTGGGACCACACATCGTCATGCCCGCACACTACGGGTCGGAGGTGCCCCCACAGAAGTGGGACCACACATCGTCATCCCCGCATGTGTCACCCGTGGAACCACCAGCCTGCTACCCTTTAGGATACCCGAGGATACCCACAGGTGGTCTCCATAGGCCCCACGCAAAACCACGGAATCAAACCCTGAATGTAAAAAAAATAAACCTGGCCTATACATTCAATACATACACCCTCCCCCCCAACACCTACAGTACAATAATGTGCAAAATAACTATTATCCAGATATGGATAATAGATTAATTGCCCATTATTAAAAACATTAACTAGCATATACAAATAAATAAAGTACTACTGACCTCATCAATACGAAGTGTCCGATGCCAGCGCCTTCCTTCTCTTGCCCACACAAAACATAGCCAAAACCAAGCCAATACATTGCAATTACATTCAGATATCAATTAACCCCTTAAACACCTTATCGGATAATAACCGCAAAGGTAATTAAGGGGTTAAGCCACACAGGCACGATACCCACCCTTCACCCATGAATTTGTACTGTGGCTTCATCATGCAACTATATATATATACTGTATATATATACATACAGAGAGACAGAGAGAAAGAGAGAGAGAGAGATATATACAGTATATATATATAC
This sequence comes from Ascaphus truei, assembly GCF_040206685.1. Lineage (NCBI taxonomy): Eukaryota > Metazoa > Chordata > Amphibia > Anura > Ascaphidae > Ascaphus > Ascaphus truei. The sequence continues at coordinate 27,171,009 of NC_134483.1, forward strand.
ACACGTTATATACACACCCATGATAAACCAAATATACAGTACAGTACAAATAAATGTAGAAGGGTTATCAAAACCATACTGTTCTACAACCAAACACTTCTCCATACAGACACTACATTAAAATCAATTTCCTTTAAAAATCCTAACTGATCTCACAATCTACTGTACTGTATATGATCACAAACCAATGAAAAAAGTCACATTCCAAAATGCATAAAATCTATGCACCATACTGTATACATTCTGCAAATTAATCAACGTAAACAAAAATCAATTAGCAATCATTATTTAGATCCCTAAACATTTCACACTCAATCATGAACAATGAAACCATTAACAGATTCACGCCTAGAGCAGAACAATTAAGCCTTTGAAAAAATATAAGTACCGACAAAAATACAACCTTTACAGTACAACCAAGGCTATCTATCCCTGACCTTCCTCAAACACACAATACAATACCAAGGAATAATACATCTATCTAATTTTAAAATACTTTAAACTCACAAAATAATTAAAAACACATCTAATCCAGCTTTTAAAACATCATCATTTCTTACCCTGAATGTATACTGTACAGTATATCTCTCTAGACATATATATTGTACTGTACATACATACATACAGTGGCAAGAAATGATATACCACAAAAAAAAAAATACACATGTTAAAAAACCTTTTGAAATAATTAACAAGTTAAATAAAATACAATTCTTTACTGTAGTTCACTTACCATTACTTGCCCCCACCGACTCCCGTTGCCCAGCTTACTCACGAACCAATCCACGATCAGGAACCCATAAAATAATAAACCATTCAAAATAATAAACATTAAACTAAAAATCCAAACCAATCCACGGGTCTTCTACTTGTAATACATCTTCATCTTTATTCTTCTTTCTTCTATCTCCTTCCGGGCGGGGCAGGGCGTGGTCTTCTTTCCATCATCGGCCACGCCCTTGTCTTTTTTCTTCTCCGGAGGTCCTTCCTCCGCGGCGTCTGGCTGCAAAATGAGACGACATAGGCTTTTAAAGGCCTATGACGTCACATTTTGCGTCATGGTTCCCACGGTCCTGATTGGACCGTGAAAACCATGTGTTTTGGCCGATAATAAAAAAATGATGACGTCACTTAAAGGGAATGAAAGAATGGCTTTGCTTCAATTGCCTTTAAGTTGACGTCATGAAAAGGCACATGGCCGTGCACACATGGTACTAGAGCCAATCAGAGCGTGGGAACTTTATCCCTACTCTGATTGGCTCTGGTATACCATGTGTCAGGGGCTTGGGGGAGAAAGGATGTGACGTCAATAAGGATAAAGTTCCCACGCTCTGATTGGCTACCGTACCACGTGACAGTTTTTCATTGACGTCACATCCTTTCTCCCCCAAGCCCCTGACACATGGTATACCAGAGCCAATCAGAGTAGGGATAAAGTTCCCACGCTCTGATTGGCTCTAGTACCATGTGTGCACGGCCATGTGCCTTTTCATGACGTCAACTTAAAGGCAATTGAAGCAAAGCCATTCTGATTGGCTGTGCTTTCATTCCCTTTAAGTGACGTCATCATTTTTTTTTCATCGGCCAAAACACATGGTTTTCACGGTCCAATCAGGACCGTGAGAACCATGACGCAAAATGTGACGTCATAGGCCTTTAAAAGCCTATGTCGTCTCATTTTGCAGCCAGACGCCGCGGAGGATGGACCTCCGGAGAAGAAAAAAGACAAGGGCGTGGCCGATGATGGAAAGAAGACCACGCCCTGCCCCGCCCAGAAGGAGATAGAAGAAAGAAGAATACAGATGAAGATGTATTACAAGTAGAAGACCCGTGGATTGATTTGGATTTTTAGTTTAATGTTTATTATTTTGAATGGTTTATTATTTTATGGGTTCCTGATCGTGGATTGGTTCGTGAGTAAGCTGGGCAACGGGAGTCGGTGGGGGCAAGTAATGGTAAGTGAACTACAGTAAAGAAATGTATTTTATTTAACTTGTTAATTATTTCAAAAGGTTTTTTAACATGTGTATTTTTTTTTTTTTTGTGGTATATCATTTCTTGCCACTGTATGTATGTATGTACAATATATATGTCTAGAGAGATATACTGTACAGTATACATTCAGGGTAAGAAATGATGTTGTTTTAAAAGCTGGATTGGATGTGTTTTTAATTATTTTGTGAGTTTAAAGTATTTTAAAATTAGATAGATGTATTATTCCTTGGTATTGTATTGTGTGTTTGAGGAAGGTCAGGGATAGATAGCCTTGGTTGTACTGTAAAGGTTGTATTTTTGTCGGTACTTATATTTTTTCAAAGGCTTAATTGTTCTGCTCTAGGCGTGAATCTGTTAATGGTTTCATTGTTCATGATTGAGTGTGAAATGTTTAGGGATCTAAATAATGATTGCTAATTGATTTTTGTTTACGTTGATTAATTTGCAGAATGTATACAGTATGGTGCATAGATTTTATGCATTTTGGAATGTGACTTTTTTCATTGGTTTGTGATCATATACAGTACAGTAGATTGTGAGATCAGTTAGGATTTTTAAAGGAAATTGATTTTAATGTAGTGTCTGTATGGAGAAGTGTTTGGTTGTAGAACAGTATGGTTTTGATAACCCTTCTACATTTATTTGTACTGTATATTTGGTTTATCATGGGTGTGTATATAACGTGTGTATATATATATATACTGTATATATCTCTCTCTCTCTCTCTCTTTCTCTCTGTCTCTCTGTATGTATATATATACAGTATATATATATAGTTGCATGATGAAGCCACAGTACAAATTCATGGGTGAAGGGTGGGTATCGTGCCTGTGTGGCTTAACCCCTTAATTACCTTTGCGGTTATTATCCGATAAGGTGTTTAAGGGGTTAATTGATATCTGAATGTAATTGCAATGTATTGGCTTGGTTTTGGCTATGTTTTGTGTGGGCAAGAGAAGGAAGGCGCTGGCGTCGGACACTTCGTATTGATGAGGTCAGTAGTACTTTATTTATTTGTATATGCTAGTTAATGTTTTTAATAATGGGCAATTAATCTATTATCCATATCTGGATAATAGTTATTTTGCACATTATTGTACTGTAGGTGTTGGGGGGGAGGGTGTATGAATTGAATGTATAGGCCAGGTTTATTTTTTTTACATTCAGGGTTACTTCCGTGGTTTTGCGTGGGACCTCTGGAGACCACCCGCGGGGAATCCTCGGGTATCCTAAAGGGTAGCAGGCTGGTGGTTCCACGGGTGACACATGCGGGGATGATGATGTGTGGTCCCACTTCTGTGGGGGCACCGCGGACCCGTAGTCTGCGGGCATGACGATGTGTGGTCCCACTTCTGTGGGGGCACCTCCGAGCCGTAGGTGCGGGGATGCTGATGTGTGGTCCCACTTCTGTGGGGGCACCGCGGACCCGTAGTGAGCACCCGTGAGTTCCCCAGACCCCCATGGGAACCACCCGAGGCCCCGCAGACACCTGTGGGTTTGACCCGGGGCTCCCAGACATCCTTGGGCCTACCGTGTGGACCCAATTGTGGCTCACGGTGACCCAAGGAGACCACCTGGGCGCCATGGTGCTGGCAGGATCCACCAGCATGCCTCCAGAACCTGTGGAATGCTGCTGATAAACTGTAGGTCTGTCCAGGTGCCCTGCCAGCCCACCGGGGACTAGCGTGGGGCTGCGTTATGGACCCTGAATGTAAAAGAATAAATCTTGTATTTATGGGGGGGGGGCACAGGGGGTGGGTAATGTATTTAATAAATAGAATGCTGTTTATTGTGGGTGATTGTACTGTTTTTATTGTGGGTACTGGGGTGGGGGTGGGGTGTTTCCCCAACGGTATGTGGGTAGGCCTCCCTTGTGGGTAGTTAGTGGGTGAGGGTTGAGGGTGGTTAGGCCTCACGGGGTGGGGGGTTAGAGTGGGAGGGTATGTACAGTAGGCGTCCCGAGTGGTGGGTGAGGGTGGGTTAACCCCTTCATGACTGTACCGGTTAATAACCGCTATGGTGATTAAGGGGTTAGGGGACATTACTTTGAAAGTGTTATTTTTTTTCTCTGTTTTACTGTACAGCAGCGGAGGTTGCCATGGGTAGTGGGTAGTGTATTGAATGTATTTATTGGTTATTATGCCTTAACCCCTTCATTACCTTAGCGGCTATACGCTATGCTAATGAAGCCTCGTTTCTGAACTTTTAATAATATTGTGCAGGAGCAGGGGGTCCCCTGAGATTAGATTTCTGTCTCAGGGAACCCCCTGCTCACTCTACAATATTATTAAAAAGACAGAAATGCTGCTTCTTTACCATAGCGCATAGCCGCTAAGCTAAAGAATGATTCTTTAATGATGTGTGTGTTTTATTCACAGTGTAGATGTGCAGGGGGTCTCCGGAGCTGAAGCGCACAGGTTTCAGGTCTGGGGACCCCGTGCCCCCCGAGATACAGGCCCCTTTAGGGAGTGCCGGTATCCCTCTGCTCTGCTTGGTTTACAGGCCGCGGTCACGTGATCGGGGCTTTTAATGCAGAGCTGGATACCGGCACCCCCTAAAGGGGCCTGTATCTCGGGGGGCACGGGGTCCCCAGACCTGAAACCAGTGCGGTTCAGCTCCAGAGACCCCCTGCACATCTACACTATAAATAAAAATGTATTTCAAATGTATTTATTTTATTTATTTATTTATTTATTTATTGCGGGGATGCTGTGTGTGATTATTTTTTATTGTGTTTAGCGGGGGTGGGTGACGGGGTTTATAAATGTGAGTTTATAAATAAAATAAAGAATATTATTTATAGGGGCCTTAGAACAGAAGTTCCCACGCCAATTGCGCGCTCATTGCTCTTTTGTTACAATGTTGCTGGTCTTGCGGGTTTGCAGTCTGGCAGCAAAAAGCAGTTTGTACTGTAGTACTGAGTGTGAGATAAAGTAACCAGTTCTTTTATTGCTGAAGTCGCCACCAAAAACTTTTATTTACAAATACAGTACAAAAACCGTGCAACACACAACAACATTCAGTATCCTTTGTTTAAGTACAGCAGGTACTATAGGGTAAAACATGTACTGTACAGTACAGCACAATATTACAGTATGGTTTCACTGAAAGTCCTCCCCATTTTCCAGCCATGGCCGATGCCTTGCATGGCGCAAAACGCCATTAATGCAGTCTCTAACGCCTCTCATTACAGGATCTGTAACAGGGTAATAGCGCTGCATTTCTTCCACAATCTTTTTCCTTAAATTGGCAGGAAGGGCATTTTTTTGGCGATTCCCATCATAGTTCACTTTGAACACCCACTCGCAGTACAATGTGTAGGGAACATGGTGTTTAAATATGATCAAGGCATACTTGTGTGGTATACCAGCACTCCTCACCCTATACTTCTCCCTCAGCGCCGGTGGCAGATCGCACAGGGAGATGTCGGGCTCTGTTTCTATGCGAGCGGGTGTAGGAGGTCTTTTGGGAGCGGGTGTACTTGAGGCGATGGGCAATGGTAGGGTGTCTGGGAGGAAGCTTTCCTCTGGTAGTGGTCACCGGGTTGTCTCCTGGCGTGGTCTTGATGGGGTTGTCATGTCCTCCTCAATAGCATAGTACACTGCATCTTCTGGTGGAGGGGGTGTGCTTGGTGATGGAAGGGGGTCGAAGGTACCATGCATCACATCCATGTCACCCCCCTGCTCCAGCGTCGGGGAAACAGGGGCATTAACACCGAGCAAATAATGTATGCCCGCTATGTCTGCCTCTATCTTGTCCATCCGTTGATCCATACGTTGCTCCATATGTAGCATCCGTTGATCCAGCCGCTGCTCCATTTGTAGCATCCGTTGCTCCATATGTAGCACCGACTCCAGAAGCAGATCTAGCTTTGCCAGCACACTAGAATTCCCGGGGAGATCCACACTTAGCCCATTCAGGATCCGGTCCAACGAGCTGCTTGTGCATGGCATCTGGAAATCTGGGGGGATGGGTGCAACGGAGGATGAGATGGGGGTTCCCTGGAGAGAAGCGGCATCGATGGAGAGTGGAAGAGGTGACCTGGGGATGCCCGGTACAGGAGAAGCTGCAGCGTGGTGGAAGAGGGATGGAGAAGGTGACCGCTGGATTTCCGGGAGAGAAGCAGAGTCGTCCAAGAGCAAAGGAGACAGTGACCCGTTGATTTCAGAGGCAGCAGCATCTTCAGATGGAACCGGAGAAGATGGGGGTGGAGAAGCCGGGCTGAAGATTTCCGGGACAGCTACAGCAGAGTCGTCGAAGCTTATGGGAGCAAGTGGTCTGCGGATTCGGTGAGTTGGCTGCCATGCGTCTTGCGTACCGAGCACAGTACCGTATTTCTTCTTCACATAATAAGGCTGACGTGTTTTAAAAGCCTTAGCCTTTGGGGTCAGCAGAAGGTTTTCTTTGTTGGCCTTAGCCTGTCGCTTTGCCTTTGGCTTGGAAACGGTAACTGCCTTTCTCTTTTTCAGTGTGGCAGGCACAGCAGAGGTGAGATGATTCTTTCGTCCATAGAACCGGGGCTGCTCCATGTAAGCGGGAGGCACAATGCAGTATCTGGACAATGGCTCAGATAAAGATCAGCAAGTGGTGGGCTATGCAACGTGTACAACCTTTTATGCATGGTGGCCAGGTACAGGTGTTTAAAGTGGGTGGTCTGTTATGTGAGTCATTAACATATAAATACACCATCCATTTTGTGGATTCACTGCACATTGAATACACATCGACTAAACATCGAATACACATTCTTGTGTTTGTATTTCTTTCTACAGTACTCGCAGCAATGCCTGTTAAGAAGATTTCAAAGGATCTCAGCATGAGAATGAAGGAGATGTACACGAGCGGAAAACGAATTGCAGATATCCAGCGCTGGTTAACTGCTTCTGGCCTTGTTGTGCCATCAAGCACCGTGTGCTATCATGCACAAGGAAAAAACAGAGAACGCAAAAAGGCACCAAAGATAACAAATGCGTAAGTACTGTATACTGTATTTATAAAACTTAACCAAAAAAAATATAGAAAACTGTAGTGTACATCTACAGTATACCGTATTTATATAGTATATTTATTATATTACAACAGTACAGTATATACTGTAGTGTATGTGTGGTCAATTTATATTTTTTGTGCAGCAGTATACACTTTTGGTATATTGCAATTCATCTGACAACGGAATATACAGTATATGATGTGTATTTATTATGATATAACAACAGTATACCGTATTTATATAGTATATTTATTATATTACAACAGTACAGTATATACTGTAGTGTATGTGTGGTCAATTTATATTTTTTGTGCAGCAGTATACACTTTTGGTATATTGCAATTCATCTGACAACGGAATATACAGTATATGATGTGTATTTATTATGATATAACAACAGTATACCGTATTTATATAGTATATTTATTATATTACAACAGTACAGTATATACTGTAGTGTATGTGTGGTCAATTTATATTTTTTGTGCAGCAGTATACACTTTTGGTATATTGCAATTCATCTGACAACGGAATATACAGTATATGATGTGTATTTATTATGATATAACAACAGTATATTTATATAGTATATTTATATTACAACAGTACTGTATACTGTATATTTTGTCTATTTATATTTATAGTACAGCAGTATACATTTTTTGTATATTTATATTTACTGTATATTACAACATTACATGTACAGTATACAGTATACATTTTATATTGCTGCATATTAATAACACAATATAATTTCTTTGCATTGTAGGGAGACTACTCTTCTGGTGGACAGAATAAGTGAGGAGAATGATGAGAGGAGCGCATTAAGGGTTAAAAACACTCTTCAGGAAAACCACAATCTGACTGTATCCGAGAGCAGCATAAAGAAGATGAGACGCAGAATTGGATGGAAATATGGACGTGTGAGGTTAGTAGTGGACAGTACAGGAGGTACTGTACTGTAAAGTAAAAGTGTTGTTTTGCAAACTGTACTGCGCTGTGACGCTAACATTTTTTATTCATTGTCATTACAGAGCGTACCCCATGATACGGGACGCAAACAAAATCAAAAGAGTGCTCCAGGCCCAGGCATGGATCGACAGCGGTGAGACTTTCCAGGATTGCATCTTCACTGATGAGTCTACTGTGTCGCTGGAGAGATTTGCAAGATTTGCGTTCCACAAAAAAGGCCGCATAACTTTGAAGCCACGGCCAAAACACCCTGTGAAGCTGCATGTGTGGGGTGCCATCTCTAGGCGTGGACCGGGATGCATTGTCGTCTTTGAAGGTACAATTTCTCAAATATAATGCCGCCTAATGCACTGTACTTGACTAGTGTTGCCTTACCGTATGCACTGTACTGTACTATTGAGCACTTTTCTTTTCTTGCTATAGGAATCATGAATAAAGATTTCTTCCAAGACAACATTGTGCCCGTGATAGTGCGATACATCACACAAGACTTTCCCAATGGTCATCGCTTTTACCAGGACAATGATCCCAAGCACACCGCGTCGACGGCGCATATCCTTGAGCGCGGCATCAACTGGGTGAAGACGCCAGCGGAGTAAGTGCAGTAGACCGTGTCCCATTTATATGTTCCCCACTGTTTTTACTGTGTACTGTATCTCTTAAACTAATTGTCCTTTCTTTCCAATCACAGATCGCCAGACTTCAATCCGATCGAAATGGTCTGGCATCAGCTGAAGGACCACATCCGTAAAGTGGCGAAACCCTCCAAGAAGGACGAGTTGTATACAGCCATAATGAGTTTTTGGAACGATGTACTCACCGTGGAACGATGCAATAAATATATAGACCATATTGCCACTGTGTTGCCCATTGTCATCGCGCGCAATGGACAAGCATCAGGAAAGTAGTACAGTGCTGTAGTATTGTACAGTAGGTACAGTATGATACAGGTAAGTATGGCACAGATTTTAGCTTTCCCAATAGTCAGAGTATACAGTAGTTCCAGTATACAGTACAGTAGACTAGTTTGACATACTACAGTAACTGCCTACTAACTGCTCCATTTTTTTCTTTCCAGAGAAAGCTGCACCAGCCACCTACTGTACAGTAGTTCTAACATAATACAGTACGCACATACAGTACAGTACAGTAACTGAACAAAGTTTTTGTTTTCTTGTCGTTCCAGGAAAAAGGGTGCACCAGGGGGGAGGGGGGGCCTTGTGTTCGTCAAATCTGCTTGTGCAGTCAAATGTACAGTATATAAACAGCAGTAATGATGTACACAAAACCTCTCCTCTCTCAATGAACTACTGTACCGCAGACACAATGAGGATACTGTTACAGTATGAAGGGAAAAAGAACAGGATGGGTTATTTAACATTACAGTATACTGTGCAATATTTATACTGTATATTTATATATACTGTATTTTTATTCTAAAGGTATTCGAGAATGTACTCTACTGTATGAGGACCTGGTGACTTTCAACCCTCTCAGACCCACAGAAAGGATTATTTCACATCACTGTATATTTATCCTGTATATTTTCAGTAATTTAGAAGCAGTGGCTGTTCTGAACAGCCCAGGGCCAGATTAACAAAACAATGGCTTGGATTGGATTAGCCAGACGATTGATGCTTGGCCAGGGAGGGATTAAAAACTCTAAGGGAGGGGGTGGGTGGTGTAGCTGTACTGTAGGATTGTACTGTGTCAGTATTTCCAACGCCAGGTCACCCTAATAATTGCATGAATAAACCCCCAAAGACAAGGCCCAAATATACTAGTACAGTATACAGTACTGTAAAGTATGTATTATTGTGTGTTGATGTTTTGAATTGCTGTTAACTTGAAATGTTTCACCATTGTATTGTACTGTATTTGTAAATAAAAGTATTTTGTGGCGACTTCAGCAATAAAAGAACTGGTTAATTTATCTCACATAAAGTACGTGAATACGACCGCAATCACCATTGTACAGTAAATGGATGCATAGGATGGAACGACAGGTGCTAAAGGGGTATAAATATGATACTGTATTTATCAGTATTGATCAAAGAGAGTTGATCAGAAGGATTCCCCTTATAAAGTATACAGCACTCTATTGTCATTCATACAGTACAGTATACTGTAGTAAAGGGTAGACAACACATGGTCTTGCAGTGTACTGTATTACTAAAAATCTGTCAGGTTGACCAGAATCACTGCGGATATCGGAAAATAATACAATTTTATTAATTCTACGTACTGTATATAAGGGGAATTCTTCTGATCAACTCTCTTTGATCAACACTGATAAATACAGTAATTTATCTCACACTCAGTACTACAAACTGCTTTTTGCTTGCAATAAACAAACAAACAGGGAAGCGCTATACTGTATGAGTTAGGATCAGGCCCAGCAGCCACTTTATGTTGAAAACCACATATGAAATGAGCATAAATTTGCATGAATAATTACACAAAAATATATAAAATAAATAGCACAAGTCTCTGACAGAGAGAAATTGTCCAGGTGGTGTGGATACAGGTTAATGCCCCTGTCTGATAGGACAGACTCGGGCAAGAATGGCCTGTGAGAGGTGAATATCCAGAATGGTAGCTGGGATGGAAAGCGCTACCAACTGTGCAGGTATTGAAGTGTGTAGAAATGGGAAGGTGCCGTAGGCATCAAATGTGGAAAGCGCTCACCCAGACTTCATACACTGCGCTTTTTGCTTGCTTACTGCAAAGCCGCAAGACCAGCAACATTGTAAAAAAAGAGCAAAAAAAGAGCAATGAGCGCGAAATTGGCGTGGGAACTTCTGTTCTAGGGCCCCTAGAAATAATATTCTTTATTTTATTTATAAACTCACATTTATATATAAAGTATATATTTATTTCTCTTCATGTATTTATTTATATTTATTTATTAATTGTGGAGCTGCTGTGCGTGAGGGGCCATGGCCAGGATGGGGGGGGGGGTAACGGTACAGTATGTGGGTAGGGGGTGAGGGTGGTTAGACCTCACAGTACATTATGCACATTGGGCCCCCCTCCTCCCCACATTTACATACTGTACACTACACGACATCAATGCAGGGAGGGTTTACCAATGCAGGGAGGGTTTACCAATGCAGGTAAGGCTTTAGGCCTTAATATCTCTCTCCCTTCATTGTAATCTGTTTAACACAAACATTAGGGGGGAAGGGGCTTTAGGCCTTTATATCTCTCTCCCTTCATTGTAATCTGTTTAACACAAACATTAGGGGGGAAGGGGCTTTAGGCCTTTATATCTCTCTCCCTTCAGTGTAATCTGCTTAACAGAAACATTAGGGGGGAAGGGGGTTTTAAACAATGCTGTGTATAATGTATAAGGTTTTTTACAATTAGATAGATGTAATCCTTGGTATTGTAAGGGTTAGTTTGGTTTTAAATTGTCTTTTCTGGTTGGTACTTACAGTATATATTGATTTTGTATTACTTGATTGGTTAAAATACTGTAGTTGACTTGTTTGGAAGTGTTTGTATTTACTGGTAGAGTAGCTTGCAATTATATTGTTAACATTCATTTGCAGAATGTACAGTACTGTATATGGTGCATAGATTTAATGCTATGCATCATTTACAGTATACAATGTACTGTAAATGCAATGTACTGTGTGGATTGTAATGTTATGTTTTATACTGTATGCTATTCATTAACTTCATTGCTCTACACATCTAGGGATTTCATTCCACCCTACCACCTTTCCTACACATGATTTGTGCTGTAGGCATTGGTTATACTGTATTACTGTATGCTAATGCAGATGTGTGATGCTTTGAGACTGTCATTTATACTTTGACAAGTCTACCTTTTGGTGTGTAGTGTGCATTATCCTTAGCGTTGTATAGGTGCCTTTGAACCCAGTAACCTATTGTGATTCACTTTGATTCTCCCTAGTGTTTTTTGAGTCACTATCCTTTTCATGTTTAGGGTTGACAGAGTGTGTCGTTCCCTAGTGCTGTTCATTAGTGTTTAAGGGTCCATGCCTCTTTTTTAAGTGTTTTTAAATCATGTACTGTTTATTCATCCCTTTTTGCACTGTGTCAAATAAATAAACAAATATATCAATTGCATACCTGACTGCTCCCATACGGGTTACTTTTTTCTCTTTTCACTCACATACAGTATGTATGTATATATATATATAGAGGAGAGAGAAGAGAGAGCGCACGCCCCATAGTGTGTAACTGTATATTTAATAAAGGAAATGGAGGGGGGGGGGGAAAGGAATCGCACTCACAAGGATAAAAAGGTTAAAAGCGTGTCGTGAATAAATCACCACCATCCGGCTCTTGCTTGTCTTTACTTGTCTTTTGATGTTGCTGTCAGGATACAAACGGTCTCTGGTCATCAAGATGTTAAATCAAGCGTGGAGCAAGGGAACCGGCATGAATGGAGTCCTCTGAAGATCTCTCAGCTGCGTGGCCTGTGACTGTTACACACACGAACCGGCCTGTTCATGCGCAACGTGATGACGCAATGTCCGTGACGCGATGCGTGATGACGCTCCCTGACGCGTTTCGTCACTCTCGGGCGACTTTATCAAAGGGTAATAGGGAAGGGGCTGAACTCATGCATTATTTATACAGGAAATTGTCCTGACAGCCCACAAAACACAGCTGAACGAGATGGCTAAAACGAGATGGCTAAAACGAAGGCTAATCAACAATAAAAGACTACATTACAAAACAAATATAAGTACACAAAATAAATATTAGATAAATTTCATATTGACATAAATATCAAGACATGTACTATTACTAAATAACATAAGTGATAATTCTGATTGTAAAACAAGGAGATGAATGGAGAGGTAGATGGATAAATTGTATCTAATCTAATGTTAGAATAAATTCACTAGATTTAACCCATTTCAAGTCTGGTTTCATCTGTATATATATATATATGATTAACTTAATTATTCAAAAAAGGGGGAGATAGTAGTTAGTGTAGATGTATTATATAAGTGCCTATTATTTATAATATATTAATGTGTTAAATATATAGTGTACTAAATGTGAAGTGTAATATATAAATGTATATATTAATAAAATATTTATTCTATTCTTGAGTAATATCTAATTATAATTGTGATGTACTAAATGATACATATTGACATCATAGTATTAAATCTGTAGAGTGGTGAGAGACATGTGAATGTGTGTGAATATAGAGAAAAGAAATAAGAAAAATATATTATAAGTAAAAAATGTTTAAAAAATATATAAAGAATATATATATATATATATAATATACATATATACATATATATATATAGATGTAAATGTGGGGACTCTTATATGCAATTTTTTGAATATACATACAATTTTATATGTGTATATGAAAAAGAAGGGATATATTTGGTCCTGTGGATTTATAAATCAACTCAGTATATAACATATGATGACTGTATATGAATCTAGTTTATAGGCTGTATCGAGTGCCAGTGACCAAGTTCAGGAAAAGGGTCTAGGAGAGACCAGGACAAATGGATGACAGAGGGCTACAGAGGAATTCAAAGAACAGGGAGGGCTTCCCCTAATGTCGAAGGGGTTCAGACCAGTGTGCTTACATCAAGACATTCATTTAGTCCACCAGGGCTCAGGGTACCCAACTGGTGGATCCAAAATGTTTCCCGTCTACAGAGAGTCTTGAATCTATCGCCTCCTAGAACACTAGGAGAAATGCTCTCAAGTCCCATGATAGTCATGGACTTGGGATCTTGATTATGTCTGGATTTAAAGTGTCTTGAAATACTGTGTGTATTTAATCCTTTTAAGACATTTCTCCTATGCTCCAGGAAGCGGGTACCCAAGGATCTAGTGGTGCGACCAACATATTGTTGGCCGCAACCACACTGAATGAGATAAATTATGTATGTGCTTAGACAGTTAATATGACTTGTAATAAGATGTGTAGTCCCTCTGATAGCTGAAGAAAACTGTGTTTTTTTTGAAATGTGTCTGCATGTAATGCATCGACTACGTCCGCATTTATGATTCCCCACAGGGCCCTTACTGGAAATTGTAGAAGTTTGAACTTTCTTGAGTTTGGAGGGGGCCAGAATACTTTTAATGTTTCTGGCTTTCCTATATACTATTGAGGCTTTTTCTGACAGGAGAGACCCCAGATGGGGATCACACTTTAAAATGCTCCAGTGATCATTGAGGATTTTATCGATAGATCTAGAGGATTGATTGTATGTAGTAATGAACCTAACAGTAGATGAATCTCTCTTAAATGATTCTCTTGGAGCATTATAACTGGTATGTGTTGGTTTCTTAGATTTAATGTTGGACTTATTCAGTAAGTCCATCCTGTCCATAGAACCTACTTTACTGAGGGAGTCGGACACCAGAGCGGGATCATAGCCCTTGGACAAGAATTTTTCCCCAAGTATATCAGACTGACTCAAAAAGTCAATATCTCTGGTGCAGTTCCTACGTAATCTGTGAAACTGCCCCAGAGGAATATTGTTGAGCCAACGCTTATGGTGGTTACTGGACGCATGAACATAACTATTAACAGATACAGGCTTAAAGTGAGTGGTAGTGATTATATTAAAGTCTGCATCTGTTGTAAGGACCAAATCAAGGAATATTGCTGAAATTGCATCAATAACAAATGTAAATTTAAGTCCAAATTGATTGTTGCTGAAGGAACTTAAGATGCTTGAAAATACTGACTCATCACCATCCCAGATAATAATGATATCATCTATGAAACGGCCGTAGTACACGAGACCCTCCCCGAGCTGTTGGTTTAGCCAAATAGAAGTCTCCTCCCAGTGGCCCATGAAGAGGTTGGCGTAGCTAGGGGCGAACCTCGTGCCCATTGCCGTTCCACAGATTTGCAAGTGAAAAGTGTCATCAAATAAAAAATAATTGTGCGTTAAAATAAAATGAATACCTTGCAAAATAAATTGTTTGTGTTTCTCTGGAAATGATAAGTCCTTGTCAAGCCAGTACTTAATGGCCTCAATCCCCCTGGCATGGTCTATACATGTGTAAAGAGATGCCACATCACATGTGGCCCATAGATATGTTGGCTTCCACTTAATGCCCGAGACCGAGTCGATAACGTGGAGCGTGTCCCTAATATGTGACCTGAGCTGTGCTACAAAGGGTTGAAGATAATAATCAACATACTGGGACAAGCCCGACGTCATCGACTCAATCCCAGACACAATGGGCCTACCAGGGGGGTTGAGCAAGGACTTATGTACTTTCGGTAAGTGATAAAAAATGGGAGTGCGTGGATGTAAAGTGAATAAAAATTTATATTCCAGTTTAGAAATAATACCATCACCCAGTGCAATAGTGAGAAGTTCCTTCAGCAACAATTGGTAATTGTCAACCGGATCAGACTCCAACACAGTGTATGAGGCCATGTCACCCAGGAGTCTGCGCGCCTCCATGAGGTACGCAGAATATCCTAGATGACTATGCCCCCACCCTTGTCGGCCTGTCGGATGACAATATCATACAGTATACATATATACACTGTGTATATATATATATATATATATATATATATATATATACAAATATAGCTGTATGATATATATATATATATATATATATATATATATATATACACAGTGTATATATGTATACTGTATATATATATATATATATATATATATATATATATATATATATATATATATATATATATATATATATATATATATATATATATATATACAGTGTATATATATATATATATATATATATATATATATATATACAAAGTATATACTGTACAGTATATATTTATTTCTCTTCATGTCTTTATTTATTTATTTATTTATTTAGATTTATTTATTAATTGTGGGGCTGCTGTGCGTGAATTTTTTTTATTGGGGGTGAGGGGGGTGTTTGGCCCTTGGTGTGAGTTTACGACTTGCAGCAGCAGCACAATTAATAAATAAATCTAAATAAATAAATAAATAAATGACAATAAATACATTTGAAATACATTTTTATTGATAGTGTACATGTGCAGGGGGTCTCCGGAGCTGAAGCGCACAGGTTTCAGGTCTGGGGACCCCGTGCCCCCTGAGATACAGGCCCCTTTAGGGGGTGCCGGTATCCCTCTGCTCTGGAGGGGTTAAGTGCACCCGCAATCCCCCCCCCCCTCCCGCAAGTCCTAAACTCACACCAAGGGCCAAATACCCCCTTCACCCATCCCCACTACACACAATAAAGCGGGTACGGTGGGTTAACCCCTTCATTGCCTTAGCGGCTATCCGCTATGGTAATGACGCAGCATTTTCCGTATTTTTAATAATATTGATCAGGAGCAGGGGGGGGGGTCCCTGAGCATTAATTTCTGGCTCAGGGAACCCCCTGCTCACTGTACAATATTATTAAATCTCTCTCTGCTGCAAACACATCTCGCCCCCAGTATGTGCAGTGATTTACTGAACATGTACTGTAGAATAAATGCATAGTTTTATTTATTCGGGTTTATTACACAGTACACTGGCGACACACTTTATTCGAGCTCGGCTAGTCCCACGAATTCGGGTATACCCGGGTGTATTGAGGTTTGTGACTGTTTTCTGCCCGAGTGCATTGAGTTATTTTCCAGGCAGGGATTGAAGCATTTTATTCCCGCTGGCTGCAATACTGCACAGTATATATATATATACTGCATTACAATTCATGAATTTATGCCATCTGGTAGACACGCGAAGCATTGCAGCCTATTAAATCCTAATCATTATCATTTAACAGATCAGCCGCCCATCAGCCAGGCATGACCCCAGGCTGGGAAGGCAAATGCAACGGGGCTTGTCAGAGGTGAGGAGCGGCGCATTCCAGGTATCTGCCAGGTACATACCGGGTATTTGCTCGAATAAAGTGTGTCGGTGCAGTATACTGTATGGCCGGAAAACATCAGCATACAGTACAATATAATCCATCGAAATCCCCCCATTAGCCGTTTTCTTTTCTGAGGAAAAACAAAATGAAAAGTTTTAATGTACAGTAATGGTCAGCCCCCTAAAGAAGTACCCAGCCAGCCCCACCAAAATAATACGGCAAAAATACAGTACTCACCATACTGTACAGTATTACTAAATTTCCCATTCAGCTTGCGCCGGCGCCGGCCCACTTCCAGTCCAGCTTTCATCATCACCCACGTCGATAGTTTGCAGAGGGACTAGCCCACCTGTAGTCAGCGGGAAATCGCTTAGGTACATGCAAGCTTCATCAAAACTGGCTGCGAAATCCATCTCAGAGTTGTCACCGACGGCGGGACCATGATGATAAGCTGGTGCTGCTGCTGGTTCTGGTTCTGGTTCTGGTTCTGGCGCATTGCTTGGCAGGGACTGTCGCTTCTTATTTCGTTTTAACACGACCCTTCGCCTTTTGCCGCCTCCATTATCATAGATACGGGAAAAACCCTGTGACACACACCAATACCCTCCAACAAATTGGGGCTCAATACGGTGAAAACAGGGGTCACTACATAACCTTTTCCTTATTGCATGCTTCCACAAATGAGGAGTTGGCGAAAATCTGTAAAAGTCATAATTTTCGATAAAATACTGATAAATTTGAACAACTGTTGCCATCTTATCCTCTGTTGCATTAATAGCGGCCCATATCAATTAAGCATAACTTCTGTCAGGTTTTTGGAAAGCGGGCTCCACTTGAACACTCATGTCTCTGTAGAATAGTGTAAGTGAAAATGATCTTTGTCTTTATTTAATACAGTACTGTATGTAAAGCCTAAATTGATACATTTTTTGCAACTCTTCCTTCAGTCTCAAGGACAAGTTACAATACTGTAGCATACTGTACTGGGATAAAGTAACTTTTTTTGTAAACGAAACAACTTGCAAAGCCCACACATTACTTAAGTCATGAGTTTATGCCATCTGGTGGACAAACGAAACATTGCAGCCTAGTAAATTCTTCTCGTTATCATTTAACAGATCAGCCGCCCGTCAGCCAGGCATGAACCGTGGCTGGGAAGGCAAACGCAATGCAGCATGCAAGAGGTGAGCAGCGGCGGATTCCAGGTTTCTGCCAGGTACAAACCGGGCATTTACTCGAATAAAGTGTGTCGGTGCAGTAGATAGAGTTTCTTTCTTTTTTTTTTGTTTTATTAAACTAGATCTCCCCCTCTTCTAATTAATTCTCTTTTATCAATTTCCATATATCTTAAACCTTCTGGATTACAGGAATGATATTGCTTGAAGTGACTTGAAACACTGTGTGTTTCAAGTCCTTTTTTGATATTAAGGTAGTGTTCTCCTATACATTGTTTTAAGCACCTCTTGGTGCGTCCAATGTATTGTATCCAATGTATCCAATATATAGACAATATCAGTTAAATAACTAACCAATGACGAGATTGGTTTCATGGAATGTTAAGGGTATTAGCTCCCCAATTAAAATGAACAAAATATTAAAGCATCTTAAGCGCTTAAAAGCAGATGTAGCACTTAATCAGGAAACACATCTAAACAGGGAGGAGAGTGAGAAACTCCAGACTAACTGGGTAGCTGAATGCATATTCTCTCAAACAGTGGGAAAAAAAGGGAGGGTAGTGATTCTGATAAGCAAAACACTACCATATGAGCTGATATCAACTTGGAGTGACACAGAGGGAAGGGTGGTACAGTGTGTTCTCAAAATCAAGAATATGGATATATTGTACAGGTGCGCCGACGTGTATTTTAAAACTTGCCTTAAACTTGCCTTGTAAAATCTGGGGATCACCAACAAGAGCCAGGTACATGCTCGGTACATGCTGCAAACATTTCTGTGACATTTCTGCAGAGACTAATGGCCCATTGGATTAAGAACACATTCAGTTTGAATGGGACTGCCAGGGACCCCCGCTGTTAATCCGATGGGCCATTAGTCTGTCTGCAGAAATGTCACTGAAATGTCCAGCATGTACCCAGCATGTAGGAGAAAAAGACAAAAAGAACAGCGCAAAACGCAATAGTGAAGTATATAAGTACAAATTATATTTGTGAAAAAATGGTGAGTATTAAGCGTACATTTAGGCAGAAGAATAAAAGCATATCTGTGCAAACATCAGCACAATGTTACCACAATGGAAAGCCTTTGGATGGAATGGTGTAGCCCTCTGGTGCAGCAGCTGTATTCTGGAAAGTCACAGTGATATCTCTCACTTATCCTGGACCCCTGCAAGTGGCAGCTGCAGCCCTTGAGCTGTTCAGAGTTCCCCCACTGGTAGTGGCATCTGCTGGGCTCGTGGTATGAAAATGTCAGTACAAAACGACTTGGTTTGCTGTCCTTGGGACACAGTGATGCCTAAGGGCTCTCCTCTCACTGCACACACCGCGCGGCCCACGTGGGATCTTCTTCCGGCGCTCGCGCACTCCCGTGACGTCACGGATGACGCGCGATGTTGATTACAATGGAGACAGTCCCAAAATAAAAGCACAGTATAAAAATCGCTAAAAATAGGTTAGGGAGGCTATGATCGGGAACCGGCCCAAGGACAGCAAACCAAGTCGTTTTGAACTGACATTTTCATGCCACGAGCCCAGCAGATGCCACTACCAGTGGGGGAACTCTGAACAGCTCAAGGGCTGCAGCTGCCACTTGCAGGGGTCCAGGATAAGTGAGAGATATCACTGTGACTTTCCAGAATACAGCTGCTGCACCAGAGGGCTACAACATTCCATCCAAAGGCTTTCCATTGTGGTAACATTGTGCTGATGTTTGCACAGATATGCATTTATTCTTCTGCCTAAATGTACGCTTAATACTCACCATTTTTTCACAAATATAATTTGTACTTATATACTTCACTATTGTGTTTTGCGCTGTCCTTTTTGTCTTTTTCTCCTAGTGTTTTGAGTGCTGAGCCACTCTTTCAGTTTAGCAGCATACGCCTTCCTATTATGGTTTTGTATACATTTTTATACAATATTATTACACCCTATGCACATTAATTATTGCACTCTAACACCATAGTGTGTGGATTTTGTTGTAAGGTGAATTTTGGGTTGCGCACTTATTTCTGTATCACTGTACCCAGCATGTACCTGGGTCTTGTTGGTGATTGCCCCAGATTTGTTTTAGAATACTCGTCGGCACTACAGTATATTGTGACTTTCTCACACACATCCTAGAGTCTCTTGCGGCAAATTGCACAAGGACATAGATGAGGTAAACAGAGGAAGAAAAGAAGCAGGTTAAACAGGTATCAAGACAGGAGAACAGTATATCTGAACCTTATGTCTGTAATACAGAGGCGACCAACTTTATTCTAACTCGGCTATTTCCGCAAATTTGGGTATATCCCGGTGATGTTCGGTTTTGTATTGTTTTCGGCCGGAGTGTATTGCGTTACTTTCCCGGCTGTGATTTAAGAATTTTATTCCCGCTGGCTGCAATACTGCAATGCCGTGTAAAAACACATGGGGGCGTTTGCGAGCTGTTGTCATTGAAGCCGTCCCCTATAACCCCTAACATACAGTACTGGACATTTTTATTCATAGTGTACATGTGCAGGGGGTCTCCGGAGCTGAACCACGTTGGTTTCAGGTCGGGGGACCCCCTTCTTCCCGAGATACAGACCCCTTTATGAGGTGCCGGTATCCCTCTGTGTTTAAAGGTCCCGATCACGTGACCGCAGCCTGTAAACCAAGCAGAGGGATACCGGCACCCCTCTAAAGGGGCCTGTATCTCGGGGAGCAGGGAGTCCCCGGACCTAAAACCACAGCGGTTCAGCTCCAGAGACCCTCTGCACATGTACAGTATGAATAAAAAACATATATAAATAAAAACTCATTCCTTACCTTAGCGGCTATGTGCTACGGTAAGGAAGCAGCATTTCTGTATTTTAATAATATTGTACAGTGAGCAGGGGGTTCCCTGAGCCAGAAATTAATTCTCAGGGAACCCCCTGCTCCTGCACAATATTATTAAAAATACAGAAATGCTGCTTCATTACCATAGTGTATAGCCTCTAAGGCAATGAAGGGGTTAACCCACCATGCCCGCTTTATTGTGGGTAGCGGGGGTGGGTGAAGGGGTTATTTGGCCCTTTGTGTGAGTTTAGGACTTGCGGGGGGGTTGCGGGTGCACTTAACCCCTTCACGACCGTAGCAGTTAATACCGCTACGGTCATGAAGGGGTTAAGCCCTCCTGTTACCCCCCGCAAGCCCTAAACAACCACCGTTGGGGCTAATACCCCCTTCACCCACCCCCACTACCCACAATAAAAAAAACTCACACACAGCAGCCGCCAAAAAATAAATAAATGACTATAAATAAATACATTTGAAATACATTTTTATTTATAGTGTAGATGTGCAGGGGGTCTCCGGAGCTGAACCACGTTGGTTTCAGGTCGGGGGACCCCCTGCTCCCCGAGATACAGACCCCTTTATGAGGTGCCGGTATCCCTCTGCGTTTAAAGGTCCCGATCACGTGACCGCAGCCTGTAAACCAAGCAGAGGGATACCGGCACCCCCTAAAGGGGCCTGTATCTTGGGGAGCAGGGGGTCCCCGGACCTAAAACCACAGCGGTTCTGCTCCGGAGACCCTCTGCACATGTACAGTATAAATAAAACACACACATCAATAAAGAATCGTTCTTTACCTTAGCGGCTATGTGCTATGGTAACGTAACAGCATTTCTGTATTTTTAATAATATTGTACAGTGAGCAGGGGGTTCCCTGAGCCAGAAATTAATGCTCAGGGGACCCCCTGCTCCTGCACAATATTATTAAAAATACAGAAATGATGCTTCATTACCATAACGTATAGCCGCTAAGGCAATGAAGGGTTAAGGCAGAATAAACAATAAATACATTAAATACATATTTTTAATGTGTGTGTTAAACCTCCCTGCCTTCACTGTAATCTATGTAAAAAACCCTCCCCCTATTGTGTGTTTTAAACTTCCCTGCCATCACTGTAATCTATGTAAAAACCCCTCCCCCTATTGTGTGTTTTAAACTTCCCTGCATTCACTGTAATCTATGTAAAACCACCTCCCCCTATTGTGTGTGAAGCTTCCCTGTCTTAACTGTAATCTATGTAAAAAAACCTCCCCCTATTGTGTGTGTTAAACCTCCCTTCCTTCACTGTAATCTATGTAAAAAAAAACCTCCCCCTATTGTGTCTGCTAAGATTCCCTGCTTTGACTAATCTGTGTAAGCCCCCCTCCCCCTATTGTGTCAGTTAAATCTCCCTGGCCTGTGTTTCTGTGAGTGCAGTGTACTGTATGTAAATGTGGGAAGGGGGATCCTGTGTAAATAACCACACCCACACCCACTACCCACTACCCACCTGCACATGGCCCCTCCGCTGCTGCAAAAAAGAGACAAAAATTAAAACATACAAAGTAATGTCCCCTAACCCCTTAATCACCAAAGCGGTTATTAACTGCTACAGTAATTAAGGGGTTAACCCACCCTCACCCACCACTCGGGATGCCTGCATACCCTCCCACACTAACCCCCCCCCCCCCCCGTGAGGCCTAACCACCCTGTACCCACAAGGGAGGCCTACCCACATACCGTTGGTGAAACACCCCCCCACCACCCCCAGTACCCACAATAAAAACAATACAGTGCCCCACAATAAACAGCATTCTATTTATTAAATACATTACCCACCTCCTGTGCCCCCCCATAAATACAAGATTTATTCTTTTACATACAGGGTTCATAATGCAGCCCCACGCAAGTTCCTGGTGGGCTGACAGGGCACCTGGACAGACCCACAGTTTACCAGCAGCCCTTTTTACACAGGTTCTGGAGGCCTGCTGGTGGGTACCGCCAGCACCATGGCCCCCACGTGGTCTCCTTTGGTCACCGTGGGCCACAATTGGGTCCCCACGGTAGGCCCGCGGATGTCTGGGAGCCCCAGGTCAGACCCACAGGTGTCTGCGGGGCCTCGGGTGCTTCCCTCGGGGGTCTGGGGAACTCACGGGTGATCTCTACGGATCCGCGGTGCCCCCACAGAAGTGGGACAACACATCATCATCCTCACACCTACGGGTCGGCAGTGCCCCCACAGAAGTGGGACCACACATCTTCATCCCCGCAGACTACGGGTCGGCGGTGCCCCCACAGAAGTGGGATCACACATCTTCATCCCCGCATGTGCCACCCGTGGAACCACCAGCCTGATACCCTTGGGATACCTGAGGATACGCGCAGGTGGTCTCCAGAGGTCCCACGCAGAATCACGGAACCAACCCTGAATGTAAAAAAAATAAACCTGGCCTATACATTCAATACATACACCCTCCCCCCCAACACCTACAGTACAATAATGTGCAAAATAACTATTATCCAGATATGGATAATAGATTAATTGCCCATTATTAAAAACATTAACTAGCATATTCAAAGTAAATAAAGTACTACTGACCTCATCAATACGAAGTGTCCGTCGCCAGCAACATCCTTGTCTTGCCCACAACATACATAGCAAATACAAAGCCAATACATTCAGATATCAATTAACCCCTTAAACACCTTATCAGATAATAACCGCAAAGGTGATTAAGGGGTTAAGCCACACTGGCCCGATACCCACCCTTCACCCATGAATTTGTACAGTGGCTTCATCATGCAACTATATATATATATACACAGAGAGAGAGATATATATATATATACACACACACAGTATATACACACACATGATGAACCAATATACAAATAAATGTAGAAGGGCTATCAAAACCATACTGTCCAACAACCAAACACTTCTCCATACAGACACACTACATTACAATGAATTTCCTTTAATAATACTAACTGATCTCACAATCTAATTCATCACAAACCAATGAAAAGCCAATGAACCACCTCACATTCCAATCAATAAATTGCATTTGTACAGTGGCTTCATCATGCAACTATATATATATATATATATATATATATATATATATATATATATATACACACAGTATATACACACACATGATGAACCAATATACAAATAAATGTAGAAGGGTTATCAAAAGCATACTGTCCTACAACCAAACACTTCTCCATACAGACAGACTACATTAAAATCAATTTCCTTTAATATTCCTAACTGATCTTACAATCTAAATCAGGGCTGCACAACATACGACCCGCGGTCCGCATGCGGCCCCCCTGGCCTCTCTGTGTGGCCCGCGGTGACTCCGGCCGGGCGACAGTTAATTAATTAAATAAATTTAAAAAAAAAAAAATTTTTTTTAAAGTTTAAAAAAATGGCGGCGATTCATCCCCCTCCCCTCCTCCACCGCCCCCCCCTCCTCCGCCACCCCCCCCCCTCCCCGCCCCCGGGTTTTGCAGTGCGCGGGGGCAGAAGCAGCATGAGGAGGATGCAGGATGCCGGGGAGGTCAGAGCATGCTGGAGGCGGGGCTTAGTGCCGGGGAGAGGATGTGCTGATCTAAAAGAGGTAGAGGTGTTTGTGCTGATCTAAAAGAGGTGTGTGTGTGTGTGTGTGTGTGTGTGTGTGTGTGTGTGTGTGTGTGTGTGTGTGTGTGTGTGTGTGTGTGTGTGTGTGTGTGTGTGTGTGTGTGTGTGTGTGTGTGTGTGTGTGTGTGTGTCTGTGTGTGAGAGAAAAACAGGCTGGTGGGGGGTGGGTGTGAAAAACGGGCTGGTGCAGAGGTGGGGGGTGGGCTTCTGACATGTGAGGGGGGGGTGCTGACATGTGAGGGGGGGGGGGTGCTGACATGTGAGGGGGAGTGGGCTGCTGACATGTGAGGGGGGGTGGGCTGCTGACATATGAGGGGGAGTGGGCTGCTGACATTTGAGGGGGGTGGGCTGCTGACATGTGAGGGGGGGTGGACTGCTGACATGTGAGGGGAACTGGGCTGCTGACATGTGAGGGGAACTGGGCTGCTGACATGTGAGGGGGGTGGGCTGCTGACATGTGAGGGGGGGTGGGCTGCTGACATGTGAGGGGGGGTGGGCTGCGGACATGTGAGGGGGGGTGGGCTGCTGACATGTGAGGGGGGGGTGGGTTGCTGACATGTGAGGGGGGGTGGGCTGCTGACATGTGAGGGGGGTGGGCTGCTGACATGTGAGGGGGTGGGCTGCTGACATGTGAGGGGTGGTGGGCTGCTGACATGTGAGGGGGGTGGGCTGCTGGCATGTGAGGGGGGGGCTGCTGGCATGTGAGGTGCAGGGGGGGGAAGTGATGTGAGGTGCAGGGGGTGTATGATGTGAGTTGCAGGGGGGGAGAGAGTGTCATATTGAGGAGAGGGGGAAAGAGTGTCATTGAGAGGAGGGGGAGAGAGTCATTTAGGGGAGGGGGAGAGTGTCATATTGAAGATAGGGAGAGAGTGTCATATTGAGGAGAGAGAGTGTCATATTGAGGGGAGGGGGAGAGAGTGTTATATTGAGGGGAGGGGGAGAGTGTGTTATATTGAGGGGAGGGGGAGAGTGTCATATTGAGGGGAGGGGGAGAGTGTGTCATATTGAGGGGGGAGGGGGAGTGTGTCATATTGAGGGGAGGGAGAGAGTGTCATATTGAGGGGAGGGAGAGAGAGAGTGTCATATTGAGGGGAGTGAGAGAGAGTGTCATATTGAGGGGAGGGGGAGAGAGTGCCATATTGAGGGGAGGGGAAGAGTGTCATATTGAGGGGAGGGGGAGAGTGTGTCATATTGAGGGGAGGGGGAGAGTGTCATATTGAGGGGAGGGGGAGAGAGTCATATTGAGAGGAGGGGGAGAGGGTGTGATTTAGGGGAGGGGGAGAGTATGTCATATTGAGGGGAGGGGGAGAGTGTCATATTGAGGGGAGGGGGAGAGAGTGTCATATGGAGGGGAGGGGGAGAGAGTGTCATATTGAGTGGAGGGGGAGAGAGTGTCATATTGAGGGGAGGGGAAGAGTGTGTCATATTAAGGGGAGGGGGAGAGTCATTGAGAGGAGGGGGAGAGTGTCATTGAGAGGAGGGGGAGAGGGTGTGATTTAGGGGAGGGGGAGAGAGTGTTATATTGAGGGAAGAGAGACATGGGGTCGATGCTGACATGGGATGCTGACTTGGGGGGGGGCTGCTGACATGGAATGGGCTGGGGGGATGTGGAGGGGGTATTGTGTTTTTGATGTGGAGGGTGGTATTGTGTGGGTGAGGGGGAGAGATGGGGGTATGAGAGATAGATGAGGATGATGATGATGGAGAGGTGCTGGAGGAGAGATGATGATGATGATGATGATGATGATGATGATGATGATGATGATGATGATGATGATGATGATGATGATGATGATGATGATGATGATGATGATGATGATGATGATTTAACCCGTGCGGCCCAAATTTTTTTTCCTTGGCGCAGTTCGGCCCTTCTCACTTTACGAGTTGGGCAGGCCTGATCTAAATCATCACAAACCAATGAAAAGCCAATGAAACACCTCACATTCCAATATAAATGATGCATAAAATCTATGCACCATATACATTCTGCAAATGAATCAACCAAGTAAACAAAAATCAATTAGCAATCATTATTTACATCCCTAAACAATTCACACTCCATCCCGAACAATGAAACAATTAACTAATTCACGCCTGGAGCAGAACAATTTAGCCTGTGAAAAAATATAAGTACCGACCAAAATACAACCTTTAAAACAAAGGCTATCCCTGACCTCCCTCAAACACACAATACAATACCAAGGAATACATCTATCTAATTTTAAAATACTTTAAACACACAATAAAGCATAGACAAATTAATTTAAAACACATCAAATAAAGCTTTTAAAACAACATAATTTCTTACCCTGTATGTATATATCTCTCTAGACATATATACATACATACATACAGTGGCAAGAAATGATATACCACAAAAAAAAAAAACCTTTTGAAAAAATTAACAAGTTAAATAAAATACATTTCTTTAGTTCACTTACCATTACTTGGCCCCACCGATTCCCGTTGCGCAGCTTATTCACCAACCAATCCACCAGGCACAGGAACCCATAAAATAATAAATTATAAAAAAATAAACATTAAACTAAAAATCCAAAGCAATCCACGGGTCTTCTAATTGTAATCCATCTTCATCTGTATTCTTCTTTCTTCTATCTCCTTCCGGGCGGGGCGGGGTCTTCTCCCCGTCTGCGGCCACGCCCTGGTCTTCTTTCTTCCCCGGAGGTCCTTCCTCCGCGGCGTCTGGCTTCAAAATGAGACGGCATAGGCTTTAAAAGGCCTATGACGTCACATTTTTCGTCATGGTTCCCACGGTCCTGATTGGGCCGTGAAAACCATGTGTTTTGGCCGAAAAAAAAATAATGATGACGTCACTTAAAGGCAATGAAAGCACAGCCAATCAGAATGGCTTTGCTTCAATTGCCTTTAAGATGACGTCATTAAAAGACAACTGGCCGTGCACACATGGTACTAGAGCCAATCAGAGCGTGGGGACTCCATCCCTACTCTGATTGGCTCTAGTATACCATGTGACAGAGGCTTGGGGGAGAAAGGATGTGACGTCAATGAAAACCTGTCACATGGTACGGTAGCCAATCAGAGTAGGGATGGAGTTCCCACGCTCTGATTGGCTACCATACCATGTGTGGACGGCCATGTGTCTTTTAATGACGTCATCTTAAAGGCAATTGAAGCAAAGCCATTCTGATTGGCTGTGCTTTCATTGCCTTTAAGTGACGTCATCATTTTTTTTTTGTCGGCCAAAACACATGGTTTTTACGGCCCAATCAGGACCGTCGGAACCATGACGAAAAATGTGACGTCATAGGCCTTTAAAAGCCTATGTCGTCTCATTTTGAAGCCAGACGCCGCGGAGGAAGGACCTCTGGGGAAGAAAGAAGACCAGGGCGTGGTCGCAGACGGGGAGAAGACCCCGCCCCGCCCGGAAGGAGATAGAAGAAAGAAGAATACAGATGAAGATGGATTACAAGTAGAAGACCCGTGGATTGATTTGGATTTTTAGTTTAATGTTTATTTTTTTATGGTTTAGTATTTTATGGGTTCCTGTGCCTGGTGGGTTGGTTCGTGAGTAAGCTGCGCAACGGGAATCGGTGGGGGCAAGTAATGGTAAGTGAACTAAAGAAATGTATTTTATTTAACTTGTTCATTTTTTCAAAAGGTTTTTTAACATGTGTATTATTATTTTTTTGTGGTATATCATTTCTTGCCACTGTATGTATGTATGTATGTATATATGTCTAAAGAAATATATACATACAGGGTAAGAAATTATGTTGTTTTAAAAGCTTGATTTAATGTGTTTTAAATTAATTTGTCTATGCTGCAATGCTTTATTGTGTGTTTAAAGTAATTTAAAATTAGATAGATTTACACTGGCGACACACTTTATTCGAGCTCGGCTAGTCCCACGAATTCGGGTATACCCGGGTGTATTGAGGTTTGTGACTGTTTTCTGCCCGAGTGCATTGAGGTTTTTTCTAGGCAGGGATTGAAGCATTTTATTCCCGCTAGCTGCAATACTGCACAGTATATATATATATACTGCATTACAATTCATGAATTTATGCCATCTGGTAGACACGCGAAGCATTACAGCCTATTAAATCCTAATCAGTATCATTTAACAGATCAGCCGCCCGTCAGCCAGGCATGAACCCAGGCTGGGAAGGCAAACGCAACGGGGCTTGTCAGAGGTGAGGAGCGGCGCATTCCAGGTATCTGCCAGGTACATACTGGGTATTTGCTCGAATAAAGTGTGTCGGTGCAGTATTCCTTGGTATTGTATTGTGTGTTTGAGGGAGGTCAGCGATAGCCTTGGTTTTAAAGGTTGTATTTTGGTCGGTACTTATATTTTTTCACAGGCTAAATTGTTCTGCTCCAGGCGTGAATTAGTTAATTGTTTCATTGTTCGGGATGGAGTGTGAATTGTTTAGGGATGTAAATAATGATTGCTAATTGATTTTTGTTTACTTGGTTGATTCATTTGCAGAATGTATATGGTGCATAGATTTTATGCATCATTTATATTGGAATGTGAGGTGTTTCATTGGCTTTTCATTGGTTTGTGTTGAATTAGATTGTGAGATCAGTTAGTATTATTAAAGGAAATTCATTGTAATGTAGTGTGTCTGTATGGAGAAGTGTTTGGTTGTAGGACAGTATGGTTTTGATAACCCTTCTACATTTATTTGTATATTGGTTCATCATGTGTGTGTATATAGTGTATATATATATATATATATATATACTATATACATATATATATCTCTCTCTGTATATATATACAGTATATATATATAGTTGCATGATGAAGCCACTGTACAAATTCATGGGTGAAGGGTGGGTATCGGGCCAGTGTGGCTTAACCCCTTAATCACCTTTGCGGTTATTATCTGATAAGGTGTTTAAGGGGTTAATTGATATCTGAATGTACTTGCAATGTATTGGCTTTGTATTTGCTATGTATGTTGTGGGCAAGACAAGGATGTTGCTGGCGACGGACACTTCGTATTGATGAGGTCAGTAGTACTTTATTTATTTGAATATGCTAGTTAATGTTTTTAACAATGGGCAATTAATCTATCTGGATAATAGTTATTTTGCACATTATTGTACTGTAGGTGTTGGGGGGGAGGGTGTATGTATTGAATGTATAGGCCAGGTTTATTTTTTTTACATTCAGGGTTGGTTCTGTGGTTCTGCGTGGGACCTCTGGAGACCACCTGCTGGTATCCTCGGGTATCCCAAGGGTATCAGGCTGGTGGTTCCACGGGTGACACATGCGGGGATGAAGATGTGTGGTCCCACTTCTGTGGGGGCACCGCCGACCCGCAGTCTGCGGGGATGACGATGTGTGGTCCCACTTCTGTGGGGCACCACCGACCCGTAGGTGCGGGGATGATGATGTGTGGTCCCACTTCTGTGGGGGCACTGTGGACCCGTAGTGAGCACCCGTGAGTTCCCCAGACCCCCGAGGGAAGCATCCGAGGCCCCTCAGACACCTCTGGGTCTGACCCGGGGCTCCCAGACATCCGCGGGCCTACCGTGGGGACCCAATTGTGGCCCACGGTGACCAAAGGAGACCACGTGGGGGCCATGGTGCTGGCGGGACCCACCAACAGGCCTCCAGAACCTGTGTAAAAAGGGCTGCTGGTAAACTGTAGGTCTGTCCAGGTGCCCCGTCAGCCCACCGGGGACTCACGTGGGGCTGCGTTATGAACCCTGTATGTAAAAGAATAAATCTTGTATTTATGGGGGGGCACATGGGGTGGGTAATGTATTTAATAAATATAATGCTGTTTATTGTGGGGAACTGTATTGTTTTTATTGTGGGTACTGGGGGTGGGGGGAGGGGGGTGTTTCCCCAACGGTATGTGGGTAGGCCTCCCTTGTGGGTACTGGGTGGTTAGGCCTCACGAGGGGGGGGGTTAGTGTAGGAGGGCATGTAGACATCCTGAGTGGTGGGTGAGGGTGGGTTAACCCCTTAATGACTGTAGCGGTTAATAACCGCTATGGTGATTAAGGGGTTAGGGGACATTACTTTGTATGTTTTAATTTTTGTCTCTTTTTTGCAGCAGCGGAGGGGCCATGTGCAGGTGGGTAGTGGGTGTGGGTGTAGTTATTTACAGAAACACAGGCCAGGGAGATTTAACTGACACAATAGGGGGAGGGGGGCTTACACAGATTAGTCAAAGTAGGGAAGTTTAGCAGACACAATAGGGGGAGGGGTTTTTACATAGATTACAGTGAAGGCAGGGAAGCTTCACACACAATAGGGGGAGGGGCTTTTACATAGATTACAGTGAAGGCAGGGAAGTTTAAAACACATGTAGCCATGTGTAAGATTGGTGTACATATCTCTTTCTCATGCTGGCAGTAAACCTGGTAAGTATGCAGGATTGCCAGCAACAATCAATGGAGGTTTGCCCTCAAACCCTGGTGAGGTGTCATATATCCCCAAAGGAAGTGACAACATGCAATGTGCCCACACTTAGTGGTACAGAGCAGGTTTGTTCTCTGGGGGGTGATATAAGACACAGCACTGCCTAAAGTTAGAAGTTCAGTTTCCTGTTGTTGTGCTGCCCCAAGAGAGGCACGTGAAGGATTGCAACAGTGTTGCAGTGTCTCCTGCTAGCTGTGAGTCAGTGAGATACACAGCACATTGGGCAGAGTTAGAGGAGCTGACAGATAGAGCAGCTCAAGAGAGGAGCTGAGAGAGACAAAGCATCTCAGGAGAGGAGATTACAGTAACCAGAGAAGCTGGGGAATATCTTTGAGAGTAAAGGTGGAAAGCAGCTCTATTAGGGAGAAGGGACCTTCGTAATGGAGTGCTGCACAGAGATGAGCGGCTGAGTTGCTATCTGTGAGGGGAAGCTTGCCCAAACAATGCAAATAAAGATGTCTTGTTCGCATATACATCCACTGTGTGAGAGTGAAGTTACTCAGCAGTGGATGGCACCACCAAGAAGGAGTTCCTCACCAGGACCATCTCCCTGCGGAAGCACAAATCCTGATGAGGTGGAGGCGCTGCACATGAAGTAAGTTGGACTTGCACCCACTACCACAGCTACCTGTCCTGATGATATCCCCTAATACCACCAAGCGGGAGACTCAGGAGTCCTGTTGCTTGCAGGTGCACCACCATACACGATCATGTAATAGGGACCGGTTAGACCACACGGGCCAATGTGAGATTGGGGGGGGGTCAGACAAGGGGGTCCACCCGTTGCACACACAATAGGGGGAGGTTTTTTTTACATAGATTACAGTGAAGGCAGGGAAGCTTCACACACAATAGGGGGAGGGTTTTTTACATAGATTACAGTGAAGGCAGGGAAGTTTAACACACACAATAGGGGGAGGGTTTTTTACATAGATTACAGTGAAGGCAGGGAGGTTTAACACACACATTAAAAATATGTATTTAATGTATTTATTGTTTATTCTGCCTTAACCCTTCATTGCCTTAACGGCTATACCCCTATAGCAATGAAGCAGCATTTCTGTATTTTTAATAATATTGTGCAGGAGCAGGGGGTCCCCTGAGCATTAATTTCTGGCTCAGGGAACCCCCTGCTCACTGTACAATATTATTAAAAATACAGAAATACTGCTTCGTTACCATAGCACATAGCCGCTAAGGTAAAGAACGATTCTTTATTGATGTGTGTGTTTTATTTATACTGTACATGTGCAGAGGGTCTCCGGAGCAGAACCGCTGTGGTTTTAGGTCCGGGGACCCCCTGCTCCCGAGATACAGGCCCCTTTAGGGGGTGCCGGTATCCCTCTGCTTGGTTTACAGGCTGCGGTCACGTGATCAGGACCTTTAAACGCAGAGGGATACCGGCACCTCATAAAGGGGTCTGTATCTCGGGGAGCAGGGGTCCCCCGACCTGAAACCAATGCAGTTCAGCTCCGGAGACCCCCTGCACATCTACACTATAAATAAAAATTTATTTCAAATGTATTTATTTATAGTCATTTATTTATTTATTTATTTAGATTTATTTATTTATTTTTTGGCGGCTGCTGTGTGTGAGTTTTTTTTTATTGTGGGTAGTGGGGGTGGGTGAAGGGGGTATTAGCCCCAACGGTGCTTGTTTAGGGCTTGCGGGGGGTAGCGGGAGGGTTTAACCCCTTCATGACCGTAGCGGTATTAGCTGACCTTTTGAGACTTTAGCATCAGTCACAGAGATTTATAAATGCAAGGAAAAAACAAAGACAGAGAAACCCTGCAGTTTAAATCTGAAACTTTTGACATCAGACATAGGAATATCAGACAGAACCTTGCAGTTAAATCTGAAACTTTAGATATCAGGCGTAGGGATCTCATACAGAGAAACATGCAGTTAAATCTGAAACCTTAGATATCAGGCATAGAAATATCATAGACAGCAGGAAACTAATACAGAGAAAACTTACAGTTAGATCTGAAACTTTTGACATCGGACATAGGAATATCAGACAGAGAACCCTGCAGTCAAATCTGAAACCTTTGAACCAATCATATGAAAAACTACAGATTGCAGGAAAAATCACAGTATGCAGTAACAAAATAATAGAAGCACTCTTGTCTTTTGAAATGGGAACCCTGTGAACAGCAATGGTCCAACCAGTGATGCAGAGACAAGCCTCATCCAGGGAATGAAAAGTCAGAGTCTAAAAGTTGGCAACAGGTACGGCAAGGGTTAACCCAGGCACTGCACAAAAGAAAAATCTCAAAGAAAGGTGCACTAGTCTATGAAGCAACAGTTCTAGTCTCAGAAAAAATGTTTTTTCGTTATGAACGCAATAATTCTTGCAGAACACTTAGCAGCAACAAAAAAAAACCTTTCAAGATCCCAACTTGGATTTCCAAAAAAGAAACGAAAGTACTTATCTTCAACCATGCGGATGTGGTCTGCTGCAGCAGGCAGGAAAGGGTGCAGGCAGAAGAAGAATCTGTTCCAGCGAGGTCCAGAAGTGGCCTTTGCTTTCTGTCACGGGAGACTCCTGTGGCGGGTAGGATCTCGGTGGCCGGAACAGCAGGAAGAGAAGTAGGGGTCACAAGCAGGGGTCTGAGGCAGGCGGCAGGTAGCGAAGTCAGGTAACAAGCAGGGGTCCGAGGCAGGCGGCAGGTAGTGGTCAGGTAACAAGCAGGGGTCCGAGGCAGGCGGCAGGTAGCGAAGTCAGGTAACAAGCAGAGGTCGGCAACGAGGAGACTGGAACAGGGCAGGCGGGGCAGGACAGGTCTGGGAGCAGGGACTGAGAACGGGGAGCAGGGACTGAGACCGGGGAGCAGGGACTGAGACCGGGGAACAAGGAACAAACAGGGACAAGCCAGATTACTAGCAAGGGCCTTTACTGTGAACAGACTATAATACAGGTACAGGTACATAAACAGATCAGGATCAAAGACAGGCATGTGCAAAGGAGTCTGACTTGAAGCAAAGGCAATTGAACAAACCAGGAAGCAGAAGCTATAAAGGGCAGAGACAGGAGCAAAAAGAAGACAGACCGACAGACAGAGGAACGCAGAGGAAACAGAAGACAGCAGCACACCAAGTGGACAAAGAAGAACTATGGCTAGGCAGGTGGTCTAGGAAACCCTGACACAGTCACTCTAACTGCATGCTCTCATAGGTGATCGCAGGGGTTTTATTAACATTCTAACATTACAGTAATATAGCAGGGGGTCTCCGGCGCTGAACCTCATTAATTTCAGGTCCGGGGATCCCCTACGTCATGAGATATAGGCCCCATTATGGAGTGCCGGTATCCCCATGTAAAAATCCTGTGGGTCACGTGACCGTGGGATCTAAACAAGCAGAGGGGATACCGGCACCCCATACCGTGGCCTGTATTTCGGGAAGTAAGAGGTCCCGAGGCTGAAATTAACTTTGTTCAACTCAGGAGACCTCCTGCACCCTCACACTAGTATCAAACATCCCCCCACCCCAATAAAAAATCATTACCTTAGCGAATAGCTGCTAAGGTAATGAAGCTGCATGCATTTTATTTTTATTCATTGTGTACATGAGAAGGGGTCTCCTGAGCTGAACAAAGTTGATTTCAGCCTCAGGGACCCCCTACTTCCCGAGTTACCGGCCCCGGTATGGGGTGCCGGTATCTCCTCCATGTTAAAATCAACATGGGATGCAAATGTAGCCCTGTTTCTCCTAGAACACAGGAAACTACAAATTGCTGCTGTTATACCTGTTGGCTCCAGGAGCCTGAGCCTCTGCCACCGAGAGCCTGGGGTGTATACTTACTCTGGTGCAGCGCCTCCACCTGTGAGGGATCCCAGCAGAGTGGAAAAAGCCCCTCAGGGGGCACAATAATAACACCCACACAGTATAAAATAACGTCACCTTTATTGTATTAGCAATAGTTATGTCAAAGGATTACTCTCCTTTATTGATAAGATATATGGCACAACTAACACACGCCTCGCAGGGCTTACCTGAAATGACACCCACCACTGTGTCCCACACCATGTCCCGAATACTGCATACCTCACACAGAGTCCCCAATAGTACCACGGTATGTTTAAGTCCCTTGGTCACTAGTCCCAGAGTATCCCCAAAGAACCCACCCTTATAGGCGTGATCAGCGCTTGGGTATATACAGGTATGTTGGTGCACTTGTTGACTTTTAACTGCCGGGCACTGCAGCACCCGGTCTGGTGAGACCTCACAAAGGATCCACCGATCCTCTAACTCCTACACAGACGTCGTCAGGGTGATCCCAACAAGGCAATGTCTCTGTAGTCTCTTCGATGAGACCTGATCCCAAACCTCTCTTCAGGGAGTTCAGCGTCTGCAGTGTCCCTAATTATCTCTAGGTACTACAGGGATCTGTTCCCTATACTAGGGCCTGTCCTTGTAGCAGCCACAAGCTATAATTGACTCAGGGCCTATCTTGGTCCTAGGGGGCGGGGGGTATTTGCTGGCCTAGTGCATAGCTTACTTGCCCTCTGCATAGACCTTCTGTCCCCTACCTCTGTCTATCACACTCTGTATGCTCCTGGCGTCAGGTGGGACACTTCTAAGGCTCATAGGACTTGTAGTCCCTTCCAAGAGCCTTCCCTGACTGGCTAGCATTTGTGCCATTTTGCACTGCGCATGCGCAACATAGAATGGCCACCGCCACTGCTCTGCGCATGCGCAAGCTTTCCCAAGATGGCGGCTCCTTCCGCAATCACCAGAGCCCCCGGCGACGCGATCGCCGTACCGGCACACACCGGCGACCTCCAACTACACGCCCCCTCCCGCGGAGCTCCTGACACACGTGCACGCGCATCCGCACGCCCCTGCAATTGGCTGCAACCCTCCTAACCGTGCAGAGGTAATTACATACAAGGGGGCCCAACCTCAAAGGGGGGGATCCTGGCTTCATAAATAAAGGGGCCTGTATCTCGGAAAGTAGGGGGTCTCCAAGGCTGAAATAAACTTTGTTCAGCTCAGGAAACACCCTGCTCACACACAATAAATAAAAATAAAAATGTAAGTTGCTCACAACCAATCCCCAATCTCATTGTTTGTTGTACTTGACCTAAAATGACTCTGTCACATGGTGTACAATAACCAATCAGATTGGGGAATTGGTTCCCACGATCTGATTGGCTGAAATACCATGTGATGCCGGCTTAGTGACGTCATGTTAAGGAGAAATGAAGCACAACCATTCTGTTTGTCTGGCATCATTCCCTATAAATGACGTCATTAAA
The DNA here is from genome assembly GCF_040206685.1 of Ascaphus truei. NCBI lineage: Eukaryota > Metazoa > Chordata > Amphibia > Anura > Ascaphidae > Ascaphus > Ascaphus truei. Next base: position 27,207,117 of record NC_134483.1, read on the forward strand.
AAAAAATTTTAATCGGCACATGGTTTTAACTGCCAATCAGATGGCTGTTGATCCAGTTCCCGCCTAAATGTGACATCACAAGCCCTATTTAAGGCCGTGACGCTTCACTCGAGTCCAAGAAGACGACGAGACAACATAGCTTCAGATCTACCATGTGGTTTTATGGATTGACAGATGAAGACAGAAGATAAAGAAGATACAGAAATAAGCATATATGAAGAAGGGGCTGATTAAAGGTATAAGAAAGAAGAATAGGGTTCCTGATCCGGATCTTTATGGCTGATGGCATCGGATGCTGTTTAAGGCCTTTACGGTACGTGACTTTCCTGTTCCCCCGGGAGTCGGAGGGCCAGCGTTTCTAAAGGTAAGTAATATATTGAATGTATGGAAATGTATTTTTTTACAGGTTTTTCGATTGGAGGTGTATTTTTATTTTTTCTTTGCACATTGACTGATAATATATTAATTAGTACCCCAATACATTATTAGGCCAATTATTTTTTTTAATTTCTTTCTTTATATTGATGGTGATTTTTGCTATGTATGTTTATTATGTGGATGTAATTGTTTGTCATTTTGCTGCTTTATTAAAAAAAAATTAGAGATTGATTATGCATTAATGTATTGTGATTAGGTGCCCATTGTGTGCTATAGTGGCTTATCATGCCCATAAGATTATATGGGTATGATGCACTACTACAGTATAATAAGCAATGGGTACAGGGTGGTTACAGTGGGCCCGGGGTGGATGGTAGGCATCCCACGTGGGTATCGGGGCAGGGTTAGTTAACCCCTTAATTACTGTAGTGGTTATTAACTGCTAAGGTGATTAAGGGGCTGGGGGCAATTAGATTGTATTTGCTATGTATTTTTCTGGCAACGGAGGACAGGGACTTTGCAGTAAGATGACGATCATGCCCATCATAATGCAGGGTTAAGTAGAACTGTATTTATTTATTTGATTTATGTATGCTGGCAAATGTTGTCTTAAATAATGGGCAGATAATCTATTATCCATAACGGGACAATAGTTATTTTGCCCATTCCTGTGCTGTATATGTTTGGTGGGGAGTAGGGGAGTGTATTTATCGGAACCCCGGATGCCCACTGGTACCCCTGCAGACCCACAGGGGACACCTGCAGGGACAACCCGAGGGCCCCAGACCCCAGTGGGAACAACCCGAGGGCCCCCAGACCCATGTGGGGATGACCCGGGACACCCACAGGACCACCCGTGGAACAAATTGGGGCCCGCAGTGACCAACAGGGACCACCTGGATGCCCTTGGTGCCTAGCGGGGACCACCAAGAGACCCCCAGAAACCCAGGGTGCACTGTTGGGCCTGGGGACACTCGTCGAGACCACTGGGGACACCAGTTGGCCTGGGGAATCAATCCGGTGTGTAAAATAATAAATCATTGTTTTATGGGGGGACACAGGGGTTGGGTGGGTTGTGTATTAGTGGGTGGGTAGTACAGTACATATTGTAATGTAATTTGCTACAGTACTGTGCCTTAACCCCTTCAATGCCTTAGCGGGCATTGAATGGCCGCTAAGGTAATAAGGCTACTTACATTTTTATTTTTATTTATTAGGTTTGTCTCCTGAGCTGAACAAAGTTTATTTCAGTCTCGGAGACACCTACTTTCCAAGATACATGCCCTGGTATGGGGTGCCGGTATCCCTCTGCTTTGTTTACATCCCACGTGTATTTTAACATGGAGGAGATACCGGCACCCCATACTGGGGCCTGTAACTCGGGAAGTAGGGGGTCCCTCAGGCTGAAATCAACTTTTTCCAGCTCAGGAGACCCTGCTCACGCACACTATGAATAAAAATAAAATGTAAAAATGTAAGCAGCTTCATTACATTAGTAGCTATCCGCTAAGGTAATGATTTTTTATTGTCCGGGAGGGGGGGGATGTTTGATACTATTGTGAGGGATCAGGGGGTCTCCTGAGTTGATTTCAGCCTCTGGAACCCTCTACTTCCCAAGATACAGGCCTTGGTATGGGTGCCAGTATCCCCTCTTCTTTGTTTAGATTCCACGGTCACGTGACCCACAGGATTTTAACATGGGGATACCGTCACTCCATAACAGGTCCTGTATCTCGGGAAGTAGGGGGTCTATTCTGGAGCCAAAGGGTTCACGCTGAGTAAAGTATGGCCAGGCAGCTTAACTATTTCATTTTACAAGCACCACAAGTTCTTTGTCTTTTCTTACTTTATTGGAAAGCTGCAGATATACAAAGTACTTGCATTTGGTGGTGTAATGAGAGAGGGCTTCTCTACTTTGAGGATGCTTATAGTGGGGAAAAAGTAAAAAACGATACTTTTACCAAGAGGTGGAAGGCATGAGTTGTGCTTACATAGCCTGCTGAGGTAGAAAGAAAGAAAATGGAGGGTGTCTCACAGGAAGAGAAACTGGGCTGAGTAAACTGTGAATACAGGCAGGGGGCAATGGAACAGTCTACTATGCCATGGGAATTACAGGGGTTGTCACGGCAACCAACTCCAGCAAGCTAGAACAAGAGAACATAGCTAAATGTATCAATTTCCATCTGCACTGGGAATTATAACTACAGGGAAAACAACATTCATAAAGGGCAAGCAGGCAGAGCTGCAAGGAAAAGGAGGGAAGGAACAGGGGGCAACAGAAATAGACATTCCTGTTCCAGGACAGGGTCCCCGGATCTGAAATCAGAGAGGTTCAGCACCGGACACCCCCTGCTACATTACTGTAATGTTAGAATTTTAATAAAACCCCCGTGATTGCCTGTGAGATGTGCACGTGTTACTCCTGCTGTGTTACTCCAGTGGGCCATTAGTCTGTCGCAACTCGCAAGGATCTCAGGCATATCTCGAATAATGGCCGCTGCATCTGAAAGTATAATTTAAACATGGAAAAATCCAAAGATGTATTAAAATCTGTCATGTTTACCAACAATGTTAGAAAACCAGTAAAAAGAACAATGAGGGAACAAAAGAATCTGTGAGAATATGAGGACCCGATTGGCTGAGAGATTATTATAGTATTCCTCAATTCATTCATGAAATACTACAGCCAATCCGAGTGGGAACAAACTTGCCAGCCAATCAGAGCGCTGCCAGTCTACTGGAGCCGGGCAAACGTGGATTCAGAATCTGACAAGGGCATGTGCCAACTTGACACCTCTGCCATTTGTCATGAAGAAGCCACCCACTGAGTTAGGCTCCTCAAAGTCTGATTTGGGCAAATGGTGGTCTGATGACTCCATTCACCCCAGGATGTGAGTACTTAAGGCTAACTCCGGTACCTAAATGGCATTCACACTTGTTAACCTCTGAGGCTTTCATGTCTGGAGTCTGAAGTGACTTGCTGGCACCAAGCTTGGTAGCCAAATGGTCTCTCAGAACTTTGGATCTGAAAGTCCCACCTCAAACTACTGCGCACAAGCATATAACTTTTTAAAAAAACATTGTTTAATAAAAATATACACTTTAAACTTTCTAAGTCTGCTGGTATGGGGAATAAAATAAGAAGTTTCACTTTTATTCCTACTAGCCATATTCCCCACAAAAATAAAACAGACATAAAAAATACCTCACAAACTTATGTATGTTTAGAGTACCCCTGAACCACTATATATAGGTTCTGGGTGACCTGGGCATTATATTCCCCTTCACCTAGGGACCCCTTGACATGTTCAAGGACACATCACATCTCTATGCCTCATTTACCTTTCTGGTCTGTGCTGAAGCAGGGAAGCCTGACGGTGAGTAGTGGAACTGTTTTCAAGGAGGGATTTTGACTGGAGCAATGTGCCTATATGTATCCAGGATTCCAACCTGTTTCCTACTGTAGGTAATTTTTTGGGGTATCCAGCAACACAGGGTCCTGACTAGCTAAGCACATTCTGACAAGACTTTCTCTGCAAAAAAAACCCTTGAAACTCATAGCCCAGCAATCTCTGCATGCTAGCACACCTGGAATGGCAAAAACACCCAAATTCTTTATTGTCGCATAATTTACAGAATGCACTTACAATCACTGGGTTCAAGAGCTGACACTCCCGGACCCCAATACATGGATCAGAGGTAACCAAACCGGCTTAAACCCTTATTGTGAGCCTGGTTACTCCCTCACCGTCACACGTCTAATTTCTTAGTGTCGTTCTGCTCTGCCATGTGTATCTTGATCGGTTTTGCACGTGTGCTTCTCAGACCTGCAAGTCATTACTTTCAATGTGTATCTTGATAGCTTTACTTTCAATAGGAACTTTTAGTTCCCATTGTGTGGGTTAGGGCATTTTTCCTTTTTCCATTGTATAACTGTCAGTAATTTATCATCAGATCAAATTTATGTCTGTTACATTTTTTTGTTTATACTTTTGGGTTTTGTTGCTTTATGTTCGATGAAGTTTTCTTTTGGTACAGTCTTGGTCTTAATCTGTCTTTTTTATCATATTTCTCTTGTTTTGAATTTTGGTCTTTAATAAACTTTTTGTACATTCATTATTTATCAAAGTGCTTTATGTGGGTTTTCTTCTTTTTGTGGTTTGATATATTCTATCTCTTTAGCACCACCACTGGCATTTGTGTTGCTATATTTTGTGATTTTTGGTAATTTATTATTATTAGTGATTTTTTGATGCGGTTAGCTGATATTCTTTATCTTGTTCTGTGACTTAAGTGTCATTCTTTATACCTGCGTGTAGCGGTCATGTAAAATGCCTACAGTCATCTCTCCTGCTGGCAGAAAGGCCTGGTAAGTGTGGGCATGCCAGCAGTAATCATGGAGGTTTCCCCTCACACCCTGGTGGGGTGCCCTGTGTATGGATGGGACTGGTCACATGCTCTGACTCCATGGTTAGTGATGTCAGAGGCGTGTCAGCCTCAGAAGTTACATAAGGCACAGCACTGTGTCTAAAAGTTAGTTGCTGGAAAGTTCTAGTTCAAGGCTAGTATAGTGGGTGATTATGTTATAGTGGCTGATAGGAGTCTGTGTCCAGGGACCTGGCACAGAGGAGTGAATCCCTGATCAAGGAGACGTACCTGTCAAAGGGAAGCACGGGCACGATGACTGGCTAAAGATACCCCATTGTGGAGGGCAGCTATGCCCACCGTGACAATAAAGATGGAGCTGATCAGAAAGACCCCTGTGTGTGAGAGTCAAATGATTACACAGGGAGTTGCACCACCGAGGAGTTCCTCACCAGGATCATCCCCATGCGGACGCAGGGACCCTGATGAGGTGGAGGCGCTGCACTGGAACTAGGTGAGACTCAGCACACTACCTCAGCTGCCTGTCTGGACGGGTCCTCCCCATACACCATCATGCGGGAGACTCAGGAGTCCTGTAGCCAACAGGTGCACCACCCGACACTACCACACTGTAATGGGGACCGGTTAGACCACAGGGGCCAATGTGAGATTGGGTGGGTCAGGCCGGGTCAGAAATACCGTTACATGCGCAAATCACTTAATCTATTTAAAGTTATTATGGATTTTTAGCTAATAAATAGAGACGACTTGCTAGCGCTGACTCAATTTTTTGTGTTGATGCAGCATCAGCTGCTACAAGTACACTCTTGCTAGATGTTTCAGGGGATGACCAAATTAAGACACTTACAAATTTACTCACTAAACAATTACGCACATGGTGGAATAGAACTACTTTAGATAGATACCTCAAAAATAAGTTAATTCCAAGGGGGTTCTGTATTCAGATGTTTCCTGCTTACCCATTTACTGATTTTGCACTTAAAGATAAAAGGGAACTGCCCTCACTACTTGTTCTGTCACAAAGATGGTATGCAAAAAATCTAGAAATGTTTCTCGCACTGTGTCAACGTGATGACAACTTCTGATCTTGATTCATCAGACTATGAAAATGCACAACCATTTGGGTCGGATACCATTCAATCTCTCGTCCCCCATTTTAATCCAAAGTTCGAGGTCACAGGAGACAAGGAGACCCACGAGGAGGAGAACCAAGAAGTCTTCGTGATTGCGACAACATTGGATACAAAATCCAGCAGAAAACCCATTTACGATGAATGCTGGTAAAACTGGTCAAACTGGTCAAACTGGTCAAACTGGTCAAACTGCTGTGTTAGAATGTGGACTTTCTTTCTAATACTTGTGACAAGTTTGAATGGATCAGGGACTTAAAACTTTTTTGTAGGAAGCTTCTATTGTATAAACACTATTCCTGGATGGGTGGATGGGTGGATGGGTGCTGGATAGGTGCTGGGGCAGATGAGCTGGGGGTTCCCAGCAGAGCAGCGCCATGGATGGTTGCTGGAGCAAATGAGCTAAGGTTTCCACCAGAGCATTGGAAGGGATGGGTGCTGGAGCAGGTGAGCTGGGGGTTCCCAGCAGAGCAGCGTCATGGGTGGTTGCCGAGTGAATTTCGGCCGACCAAAGACTTTGCTTTAAGTATATGGCAGCCATTTTCTTCTTCACATAATAAGGCCTAGGGTTCTTAGCCTTTGGAGTCTTTGGAATGTTTTCTTGTTCTCCTTTCGTTTTGGTTTTGGCTTGGAAACAGCTTCCGCCTTTCGCTTTCTCTTGGTTAGCACGGCAGAAGCAGCACATTTGTTATTTATATGATTATAACATGTTTTTCTACTGTGAAGCGCTATGTACATTTATGGCGCAATATAAAGACATACAATACAATACAATACTGTATTTACACTATTACTGCTAAAATGTATTAGTGTGTTTTACAGTACTTTCTTCCTAGCAATTATTTTAGAGAAAAAAAAATTGTCCTCTATTTATCTAATAATGTCTTTTATGCAGGTTTTAAATATTTTATCAATTTTTACATTCTTAAAATCACTTAAATTTTCTTTCGACTGTGTACATACTGTATACTGTATGAGGTGTGTGACAAACGCCCCTCTTTTGTAGCGCTGACGTCTGTCTGGGTTCTTCCCGACACAGTCTTCTAGGGTTATTTAATACAAAAACAGGATCATGCAAAGTATTAAGCTGCTTAACTCAGGCTTCTGCCTGTTTTATTTTTCATCCAAGTAAGGGACTGCAGCTTTAACATGTGTAGGTTAGAGGCATTCAGATATTTACATTCAGCGGTTCACTCATATCAGTGTTATAGTATTTTCCACACTTATTTCAAGTAACAAGAAACCAAATTATATAAACAAAATCCTATCCCTTTCAGGGATCTAACTACACATAGAATCAGTCTCTAACTGCTGCTGGGCCAACTAACCTGGTTCCCCCAGTTTAAAAAAATGCCCTCTCATTTAGGGTCACTAGATACAGCATAGTCCATTAGAAACAGTAATACATCTTTGTTTGGCTTATCTGTTTTGTGGTGGGAACTTGGACCCAGGTGTCCGGCAAATCCTCTGGGACTGTGATACTTGGAGGGGCCGTCCACCCCAAAACTGGAAACAGGGGAGTAGCGATACCCCCAGCCTCCAGGCTCTAAGGAGAGAGAGTGAAATGCAAAACCTCTCTGCTCTAAATACCTGTGCTAGTGATTAGGAGAGCAGGTGAGGGAGAACTAGAGCCATTGTAATCTGTGGTCTGGATTTTCCATCCAGCTGCCTGAGTTAATGGGAAGCTGTGGAACGGATCATTTTTAACTATTCCTGTACTTTCTGACCTAAAATGGGGCAGAAAGATGCCTAACATCTTTGGACTATGTCACAGGTGGCATAGCTTAATTTTTTTTGGGGGGGCTGGGGTGTTATACTATTGAAAACCTTCAACTTTTGCTATGTAGATTTGTTTTGCTTTGCATACTGCTTATGGAAATATTTCAGTTACACACCCATGGTATTTAAAGTATGCTCTGCAGTGAACATTTATTGTAAAACTGTTCAAATGATGTCTTTGAACGACAGTGAATTATCCTGCACACTCGGCCTGACAAAGTTGCACCTTCCCCCCAGCAGAAGGACATTTAACAGCTTATTGACACCTACCCCAGAGCAATACAAGACATTCACACATTCTCATTCTTTTTCAGGCTGCATTGCATATTGTATTGTATAGTATGTCTTTATTTATATAGCGCCACAAGTGTACTCAGCGCTTCACAAGGAATACAGTACAGGGAAATATAATAATACAATAAGTATTGGGCTTCCCGCTTTCTCTCTCTAACCTTTTCCTTTCCTTCAACAGTGGACTGCAGCCAGCACCCACAATGATGGCCACTACCTAGATCTGTTTTCACTAAAACCTTCTCTCTCACTGATTTCTTCATTTCCCCAATCCTCTCTCTGACCATCACCTCATCTCATTTTCTCTCTCTCACTTCTCCCCTTATACACCTCCATCTACCCCTTGGTTCTACAGAAACCTGTGCTCTATTAACATACCAGCTTTTGATTCCACTTTACGCTCCTCCCTCTCCTCTCTCAGCCCTGCTCAGACCCTGACAATCGTGTCAGGAACTACAACTCTGACCTATCCTCCTCTCTTGATCTACATGCCCCGCTTTCTCTCCACCATCCTTGCTCTTCTGACCCTAGACCCTGGCTAAATTCCCACATGGGCATGCTGCGTTCCTCCACTCTCAGACTTCCTTCACTACAAATTTATGCTGTCCTGTTTCAACTCTGCCCTCTCTCAGGCTAAACAAACCTACTTTTCATCACTAATCAACACGCCCAAGTCTAACCCACGCCGACTCTTCTCTGACTTTGACTCTCTACTCAAACCACCCTCAGCTGCCTCTTCTTCTTCCTCCATCTCACCTCAGGACTTTGCTGACTATTTTAAGGGAAAGGTGGAATCCATACATCAGAAAATCCCATCTGTTGTCTCCTCCCATCCTACACTGCTTCCTATCTCTCCTCCTGCCTTCCTTGACTCTTTTTACGCTGTCTCAGAAGAGCATGTGTCACTGCTGCTCTCCTCTTCTCCCTCTACCCCTTGCCCTCTTGAACCCATTCCCTCACATCTCCTAAAACATCTTGTTCTGATTATAACCCCATACGCTTACACATATTTAACACATCCCTCTCTTCTGATACCTTCCTCTCCTCCTTCAAACATGCAACATTATACCTCTACTCAAAAACAGCAATCTTGACCCTACCTGTATTTCTAACTATCGACCAGTCTCCCTCCTGCCTTTTGCCTCCAAACTCCTTGGACGTCTTGTATTCTCTCACCTGCTCCACTTTTACAACACCCATTCTCTCCTTGACCCTCTACAATCTGGCTTCCGCACTGCTCACTCGACTGAAACAGCCCTGACTAAAATAACTAATGGCCTCCATGCTGCCAAAGACAGAGGTCATTACAGTCTGCTCATATTAATCGACCTCACTGCAGCACTTGACACAGTGGACCACCATCTTCTCCTCCACATTCTCAATACTCTTGGCATTCGTAACAAAGCTCTATGCTGGATCTCCTATTACCTCTACCATCGTACTTTCAGTGTCTCTTCTGCTAATACCTTCTCCTCCTCAATAGATCTCTCTGTGGGGCTGCCACAGGGTTCTGTCCTGGGACTTCTACTCTTTTCCCTGTACACACTTTCTCTAGGTGACCTAATCACATCCCTTGGTTTAAATATCACCTCTATGCTGACGACACACAAATTTACTTTTCAACCCCTGACTTTACACCAGCTGTACAGACCAAAGTCTCAGAATGCATCTCTGCAATATCATCCTGGATGGCCCTTCGCTGACTTAAACTTAACATGACAAAAACAGAGCTCCTCATACTTCTTCCCAAATCTGTGAAACAAAAAACTTAAAGCGCAACAAATATAGTGGTAAAGTCAACCTGCTGCCTGAACACCAGCGGTTTCCCCAAACCACAGCTTAACAACCTAAACCAAAAAGTGCTCGTGGTGCAAAGTGACAAAAAATGTACAGTTAAATGTGCAAATAAACCCAGTGATAAACAGCACTGAAATTCCCAAAATACTGTTGCTCCATATAGTGAAAATATGGAATGCTTGTAACTTTCATAAGGTATCAGTTACTCAAGATATATGAAAGCATGAGAGCAGCAGCAGCAGCAACAGAGAGATGTCAAAAAAGTGTGGGGTATAGTGGCACTATGTATATGTACAAAGTATACGTATAAAGTACATTTGTATTAGACATGCGTGCACTGTCTAACCTACAGTAGTATAGTTATAGTTATACAGTATATAGATACAGTACATGTTATACAGTAGTTATAGTCCAATATTGTGAAATACTCAATGCCTTTAATGCACTTTAATGCACTATTTTTTTATTTTTAGAGCTGCAGCACTACAGGAATGGGGGGGGGGCATGTGCAAAAGTGTTGTACTCTGTATACACTTTTGTAACAGTCAGTAATTTACACTAATCCCCTCCTCTCTCAATAAAAAAAGAACTACAGAATGCAATGCAGCCATTATGAGGAAGTTAAAGACAAGATTGTAAATTTGGAAGAACAATGATTCATTTTCCCATGATTATCCTGTACAATTAAAATTGTTCCTTCTTTAAATTCTTTGTATGTGTGTGGGTGGGGGGGGGTGCTACTACTCCAGTTTAGAGCATCTTTTCCAGCCTGGGTGTGTGTATGCAGGATTATAAGTTCAAATAAATCTTTTGAGCAGGGCATCAGAATGTGTTTAACCCCCCACCCCCAAATAAAAATTACAGTATGCCACCCACCTCACAAAGTACAGTATACATTACTGTAGAATTAAAAATCTAGTTATTGATTAGCATTGTAAGAATGGCAAAAATTGTTAAGCCCATGTCGAGAAAAACAAAAGTGATGTCTCTTTTTTTTTTCAGACTTGACATTCACATTGATTAATGAAGAGTCAGTCATTCTAGCCAAATCCCCAAGAAGGGCTTTTCACATGTGCTCATGTGTGTGAAACCAGCCTCAAGAAGACTACACAAAGCCTCCAATCTAATGAATGACTTCGGGGGAGGTGTCGGTAAGCAGTTGAAATACTTTAGGCTTTGTGTGTTTGTTTGTGGGGAGGGGGGGGGGTGATACTAAAGTTTACAGCAGCTTTGCCAGCCCATGCGTATGTATGCAGGATTATTCGTTCAAAAGATTTCTTTGAACAGGTTATCAGTATGTTTTGAACCCCCCACCCCCAAATAACAATTACAGTATGCCACTCACCTCATAAAGTATAGTAAACATTACTGTAGAATTAAAAAGCTAGTGATTGTACTGTAAGAATATCAAAAATTGTTAAGTCCATGTCGAGAAAAAAAAGGGGCTGTCTTTTTTTTCAGACTTGAAATTCACATTGATTAATGCGGAGTCAGTCATTCTTGCCTAATCCCCAAGAAGGGCTTTTCACACGTGCGCATGCGTGTGTGAAACCGACCTCAAGAAGACTCAACACAAAGCCTCCAATCTAATAAATGGCTTTGGGGGAGGTTTCGATAAGCAGTTGAAAAAGTTTAGGCTGTGTGTGTGTGTATGTGTGTGTGTGTGTGTGTGTGTGTTTGTTGGGGGGGGGGGGCATGTGCTACTACACAAGTTTACAGCAGCGTTTCCAGCCCGGGTGTGTTTATGCAGGATTAATAGTTCAAATAAACCTTTTGAATAGGTCATCAGAATGTTTGGAATCCCCCCACCCATCAAATAAAATTACAGTATACCACTACCTCATAAAGTACAGTATACAGTACATTACTGTAGAATTAAAAAGCTAATGATTGATTGAAAGAATGTCAAAAAGTGTTAAGCCCATGTCGAGGGAAAAAAAAAGCGATGTGTCTTTTTTTTCCAGACTTTAAATTCACATACACGCATGTTCCTAAATCTGATGACACACATATGCGTTTCAACAAGGTTCCAATGAGACATACACACATGCACCTAAATGTGATGACACGCATATGCGTTTCAACAAGTTTCCAATTAGACATACTGTACAGTACACGCATGAGCGGATTTTTTTTTTTTACATTCGGAAGAAGCGTTGTTGTATTTTTGTATTACACCTTTTCCCTTTATTAACCTGTACAAATACAACACTAAATTCGTACAAAATACTTTTGTTATGTGTACTCATATTTTTAATCTGTGTATGGCTAAGGAGCCTCAATAAGGACTACTTTACCATGTACACTATGCACAAATGCAACAAGGAATTGCGCTTTTACTGTCCATATGATATTCCGTATCTCTTTAAACACCAAAATCTCTTTGCTGCTGTGTGCGGAGCTCCTTCCCAAATGCTCCTATATGTGAGACTACCCTTGTGGGGAGTCTCAAACAAAACGAAAAAACTGAATGCTCACAAAGCGCACCAGGGATTAGTGCGTGGGCTCACTAAATGGAGATACAATAATACATAGGCTGCCTGAGCTATTAGAGCGCGTTAGTGACCCCAAGCGTGAACTCCTGATGAAGTACGCAGTTCCGAAACACGTAGAGGTAACGTAGGGGTCACCTGACGCGCATGCACACTGGCTGAGATGGGATCGCAGAAGAGTGCTGGCGGAGATTCCAGCATCACATGCGGAAACAGTCCGGACTGTCATTCAGTATCCACACGTGGTAAGCCTGCCTGTCGCTTTCCAGTTGTCCCAAATGTCACGGTAACTTTATGACAAGATATAATATGCACCAAAATTACCTGGGTTGAACTGAACACGACTAGATATGATAAAATATAATTTATTCCTTGAAAAAGGTGAACACACAAGATATACAAATAACAGGCAAAATATAGACACTTACTTAAAGGTTTGGACAAGAAAGCCATCAGGATACAGGATGGGCCATTTGTTCCATAATTCAGATTCAGATGTAGACATCACGAAAATACATGAAGACCACTGAGTATAGGACTGACACTGATTTATATGCAATTCCAGTCATAAATCAGTGGTGAGGTTGACAGTCTTACCCCAGAGTAAAACTCCTCCCACCCCAGCACGTTTAAAAACTGCTTTTCCTATCTAAATAACTTCATAACTTCAGTTCCGTAATACTTACTGGCACGCGAGCATATTAATACATTCCGGCACGCATGACGCTTCCAATGAGACTAAATAGTACCGTGTAATACTAAAATTAAGAGAGATATTAATATCTGTCTCTTAGTACCTGCTAGACATCATGTGTCTGTAATCATTATTTGCGACTCGGTCCCACGGATAAACATATGTCATTTTTAGCATGTTCAGCCGAGGACATCTCATGGTATTCTTATATTTAATAAGGTCACTCATTCTGATATCTCCTTCTGTAACTCACACCTGGCCCCCATAGAAAACCTTGTCAAGAAATGCTTTGAAGCTGGGCCTCCTGTGTAGAGAACGTTTGTCACAGGTGCTATATTTCACACCCAATGCTCCAGACCTGGGTCCTAGCTCTCTCTAACAGCAATATACCCTTGGCCTGCAAATTAGATATTAACATACACCAAACCCCCTCTGTACTTTTCACACCCAACTTCAATCAAGCCTTTTGAAGCCCAGATATTTCTGAAAAGACACCACACATATTTGTATTTTCCTAAAACTGTAGCTCATTAACCCCTTAAGCCCCAGTGTGTGTGTGGTGCAGACACTTACATGGTGATAATACATTGTAACAGGGGAACACATATTTTCATGTTGTAGCAAGGTAAACCCACACTTCTGGACCACAGTCCAGTTAACCCTTTGCCTCCCTAGTGAGAGCAGGGGTGTAACCCCTGCAATACCAGGCCAAACCCCCTCTCCCATGACACCCACTTCCCTCGGATTACAACTACTTTCTGGGTATGCATAGTCATCACTGCCAGTAGAAAGTAGCTCTGTTGTTCTATGACCATTTGGTCAAGTGCATTGCACTTATTTTACGGTTTTTATATGTACTACTGGGAAAGAATGGGTTTTTATTAACGAATCATTCCTATCCGTTGTGGGTTTTAATTATTGTCATATATATGGGATATGTTACCTATAATGTTTAACATACTGGACACCTAACAAGCTCCTATTAAACCCCCAAAATACCCACAACATATATATAAGCATATGAGTATCAGAGGAGTGCTACTGAGCATGGCAATATGCATTAAAACCAGAGACATAACATAAAACACAGACAAAGCTCAGTTTTTAGCACATCTAGTGAGACTCATACACGGTACAGTGCCTAAATATATATGGATACATATCTAATAAGTAAATGGTCTTATAGTTTGACATTTTTGGCCAAAATTGTTGTAAGCCCCTGAGCCAACGCCAAGGCAGACCACATATCAGGGGTCCCTAACGCTAATATAAATTCTTAATAACCTGTTTAATAACAGGAAGAATGATTTATAGTAAATCTGTCAATATTAGCTGCAAAGTTCTGTCTGACTGAAGCTTTTATTAACCTGTACATTACCAGGAAAAGCACTCTGTATTAGAGATGTCACAGCCAAACTGCAAGCAGGCAAGTTCCCCTGAGTGGAAGATGCTATGGAGTGCACTCCATAGCATCTTCCACTCAGGGGAACTTGCCTGCTTGCAGTTTGGCTGTGACATCTCTAATACAGAGTGCTTTTCCTGGTATTAAACAGGTTATTAAGAATTTATATTAGCGTTAGGGACCCCTGATATGTGGTCTGCCTTGGCGTTGGCTCAGGGGCTTACAACAATTTTGACCTATAATGTTTAGCCTTATCCAGAAATTTAGATGGATTTAAAGTGAATGCATCTATAAAAGTATTGCTGGCTTATAATAATATAATTATATGGCAATCTATTATTTAGGGAGATGAATGTGTAGATATGTGTTCCAATATGAAACACATACGCACATGAATGTCCTTTGGTTTATAAGAGTTATGGCACGACAGAGATTTGATCCCATTATAAAAAAAATTATATTTATAAGAGCACAACAACAAAATATAAGACTTTACACAGTAATACTACATATTCTTCCTTATAAGGTTTGTACTTATTACAGGCCTAACAAAACAATACAATACAGTACTGTACATCCTACCTAACAATACATTGATATAAAACACAGCTACAGTATATACAGATTTACAAGTGCACAAGAATTATGATCATAATTACCTTCTGAGCTCTGCTTCTCTTTCCCTCCTCCTGAACTTCTCTTCACTCCTTCTCTCCTAACTAACTGACAATCTTTGCTAGTTTATATGGGGTTTCTACACTCATAGCTCAACATGTAGGAGGATTTGATTGGTTGAGGATATATGCTTAAACCAAATTGTGTTTTTCTCTTTGAAGATCATGAGAAAAACCTAGAAATACCAAATCTATCAATAAATGTTTTGTACAGGTCAACATCCTGATTGGCAATAGCATCTGCTTCTACAAGGGGTCTAGATGTTAATTCAGGAAACGCAGTAGTGTTCTTTGAAGTCCCTGATAATCAACAAGGAGATGTTTGGACAGGGTGTGAAGTAAATAAAGCTTTTGTTTGTAAATATCTTCTCCTGGAATGTTTATCCAGGTGAAGATAGGAGTGTCTACTTCAAAAGACTGTTTGTGAAGCCTGTAAACAAAAGCATCCTGTAAGCAATTCGCATGGGTAACAGTTGTCATATATATGGGGTCATTTGACATGGTTAATAAATTTTGTTGACACTTCACTTGCACAGTTAGTGGATTTATTATTGCATCTCCATTTAGTGAGCCCATGCACTAATCTCTGGTGCACTGTGTGTGCATTCTGTTTTTTCATGTACACTATACAGTATGAACTCGTAACGTTAATCTTCAAATTACAATTACACACACACACACTTGCAGAACTGTACGGTAATAAAAGACAGGTTAAATTGCTATTAGATTTTTAAGACCACAACTCGCGATTGCCCACTTGAGTTTCTCGATGGTATTGCGTTTCTCGACACTAAAATACAATTTTCTGAACCCGATATAATCCCGAGCCAACACGCGTCTTAAGGCGGTACGGTTGGAAGAAATTGTGCCATCACATGGGTATTCCGAGGTATACACCGCGTGGTGTTTGAATAATGGCCGCTGCATCTGTATCTTCACATACTATTGTCACATTGAAGCTGTGTTCTCTGCAAATACCCACTACAAATACAAATATGTTCGGGACTTTATTTAATGAAATTGACATTTATATTTGCTAATAGCATTTGGAGAAATTGCCTACACAGACTGCCACTGTTTTGATACACTATTGCTACAATCTACAAATGAAAGAACACACAATCTATCTACAGTGGTGGCCAGCTTTATCCTAATGAGGCTGGATCCGCGGCGCTCTGATAATCGCGGGCAGATGCGGTTTTTTTTTTGGTCCGGGGGGAATTGCGTTATTTTAGCGCTCGTAATATTAGCATTTTATTATCGCTGTCTGCAATACTGCAATACCGTCTAAAAACTCTGGGGGGCGTTCGCGAGTTGTTGTCTTCGAAGTCTAATACTTTAGCAGTTCAACCTTTGTCAGTACACAGTCTACGTGTGCGAGCGCAGTAATTGTAAATTTGCATATTTATAGATGCATTTGCAGTGCTGTACAGTATGTCACAATTGAAAATTGTTGAAACGCATAAGTGTGTGCTGTAACAGAATCACATTCCGTCTTATACATCGATCTCCCCTCGCTCGCCCCTGCACACACAAGGGATAATTTACTGAACTGCAGTATTTCAACTTGTTATCTTATCTACAGTACAGTTCAGTACACCTCTCCCACACCATTCCTTTGAATGTGTGTCTTTCTGGTTTCAATCACATTCCTGCTTGATAGCTGGAATGCGCCTGTAAATTCACCACTGCTTGCTTGCGAAGTTCCAGAGTGAGTGACCAAAAAATATATATATATTTTTTTTTCTCCTCATTTTTTATTTTTATTTTCTCCACTAGCCTGCCTAGACCAACTTGATATTACAATATTCAATCTGTTAACAAACAGATATAAACCCTCTAAAAAGCGCTGACCTACGCTGATATCTAATTGATAGTGCAATCTAAATCAAATGGTTATAATCAAATGTGATAATCAATAAGTGATGAAATAAGCAGCTTAGGGACAATAAACAACAGACTATTCCAAATCTGATACAGTAAATACACACACAAAGTAAAAAGTCCCCGGCGCTAATAAGTCCAAGATACCGTGATCTAGAAGGCAGTCTCTGAACTAAGGCTCCTTTTGGACGGATTATGGGCTTTGTTGAAAATGTTCCAGATGGGAAGGTGTCCTTGTTGTGGGTTTTTATATGATTTTATGTTTTATTAAAAGTTGTTTCGTATTGCACCATATCTGTGTCAATCCCTATTTCCATATCCGTGGGGGTGCCGCATGGTATTACTACCAACGCCATCGCTGATTGAGGAGCACTCCAGCAAGCCATTCCACGCGGGGTCCGTGAGAAGAGCTGAGGAGAAGGGAAGTGATTACAGATTCTCTCCACTGAATGTGCAGGCGTTCATTATGTGAGTAGGATTCTTCGTAGCTCAAGATAGGGATTATTGTAGAAATACGCTACGCAATCAGGTATGCCTTGTTATCTGTTGTTTCAGAAGCAGTGGAATTCCACAACAAGGACACCTTCCCATCTGGAACATTTTCAACAAAGCCCATAATCCGTCCAAAAGGAGCCTTAGTTCAGAGAGTGCCTTCTAGATCACGGTATCTTGGACTTATTAGCGCCGGGGACTTTTTACTTTGTGTGAATATTCAATCTGTGCTGTATCTTTTGACTGCGACCCTGTGCATTTGACAGCACATGGTTGATTAGTGTGTTTTTTATGTACTGTATTTGGGGGTGTAGGGATCAAATTATTATGATGACCTGCCTTTTGAAATTATGTCATTTCTTTGAACTGCAGTTGAGCTAATCCTTCATGCTGCTGTACCCTGCACCCCCCTCCCCCATGCACACACGCAAGGCTCACTGAAGGATTGATTTGAACCTCTTATCGACAGACACCTCTACAGAGTCATTCAGTTTCTGAAGTTTACCATTGTGTTTTTAATCCGTCCCTAGCCGAGCGTCACCTCACTGCGCCTGCGTGTAATCCTCTTTGGGATGGGAGCTACAGTACATAGCTGATTACTGCGCATGCGCCTGTAAATTTACCACTGCTTTGTTGCGAAATGCAAGAGTGAGTGACCAAAAATTTTTTTTTTTTTTTCTCCTCATTTCTTATTTTTATTGTCTCCACAAACCTGCCTAGACCAACTTGATATTACGATATTCAATCTGTGCTGTATCTTTTGACTGCGACCCTGTGTGTTTGACTGCACATGGTTGATTTGTGTGCTTTTTATGTACTGTATTTGGGTGTGTAGGGATCAAATTATTATGATGACCTGCCTTTTGAAATTATGTCATTTCTTTGAACTGCAGTTAGCTAATCCTTCATGCTGCTGTACCCTGCACCCCTCTCCCCATGCACACACACAAGGCTTGCTGAAGGATTGATTTCAACCTCTTATCGAGAGACACCTCTGCAGGGTCATTCAGTTTCTGAAGTTTGCCATTGTGTTTTTAATCCGTCCCTAGCCGAGCGTCACCTCACTGCGCCTGCATGTAATCCTCTTTGGGATGGGAGGTAGTTGATGATTACTGCACATGACTCAACCATCCCCCCCCCAACCCTTTGAGGCTTTGTTTGCGGTTACGCTTTTGAAAATCCCTTCTCGAATTTGATATTTAAATCTGATTTGCACAGCACTGTGAGAATTGAGAGTAAAAAAAACATTAACTGATTCATGCTGTTTATGCAGTAAATTACCACTTTTTGTCATTCTTTCTTTTTCTTTGGTGTAGGTGTGAAGGGGTTGTTGTCAATGATTATTATTATCATAAATGTAAATAAATATTTATTTTATTTTATCAGGAACAAAAAAAACAAATATAAAAATAATCATGCATAATATATAATGCAGTCTTTATTAAGTTCTTCAGTCAGATGGAAATCGAGGGCCAGTGGAAAATCATGAATAATGGTGGACCCCCCTTGTCTGACCACCCCAACTTCACATTGGCCCGTGTGGTCTAACCGGTCCCCATTACGTGATCGTGTATGGTGGTGCACCTGCAAGTAACAGGACTCCTGAGTCTCCCGCTTGATAGTATTAGGGGATGTCATCAGGACAGGTAGCTGAGGTAGTGGGTGCAAGTCCTACTTACATCATGTGCAGCGCCTCCACCTCATCAGGATCTATGCTTCCGCAGGGAGATGGTCCTGGTGAGGAACTCCTTCTCGGTGGTGACAGCCACTGTTGAGTAATCTCCCACTCACACAGTGGGGGTATCTTTGAACAGGGCATCTTTATTTGCATGGTATGGGCAAGCTGCCCCTCACAGCTAGCAGCTCAGCCGCTCATCTCTTTCAGCACTCCATTAGGAAGGTCCCTTCTCCTCTAATAGATCTGCTTTCCACCTCTACTCTCAAAGAGATTCCCCAGCCTCTCTGTCTGCTGTAAGCTCCTCTCTCTACCTCTGCATCTCTCTCTTGAGCTGCTCTGTCTTTGTCAGCTCCTCTATCTCTGCTGCGTATGCTCACTGACTCACAGCTAGCATGAGACCACTGCAACACTGAGGCAGACCTTCACATGCCTCTCACTGAACAGAGGCAGCACAACAACAAGAAATTGAACTCCTAACTTTAGGCAGTTCTGTGTCTTATATCACCCCCCAGAGAACAAGCATGCTTTGTATCACTAAGTGTGGACACAATGCATGTTGTCACTTCCTTTGGGATATATGACACCTCACCAGGGTTTGAGGGCAAACCTCCATATTTGTTGCGGGCAATCCTGCATACTTACCAGGTTTACTGCCAGCATGAGAAAGAGATATGTACACCAATCTTACACATGGCTACAGTAATATAATTTTTTCCATCTTTATCTTCTTCCTCTTTCTGTGTACAGTACAGTAGTTCATTGAGAGATGAGAGATTTTGTGTACATCATGACTGTACTCAACTGTACAAACAGTTCAAACTGTACACGATACCCCTCCTCTCCCCCAGTCCATCCTTTTTTTCTGAAAAGACAAGAAAACAAAAAATTACTGCAGTTATGTGCATACTGTATTATGGAATTATGTACTGTATAGCTACTCCATATTGGACTACAGTATGCAGTTAGTACTGTCAAACTAGTCTATACTAGAACTACTATATACTCTGACTACTATGAAAGAAAAAATCTGTGCCATACTTACCTGTATCATATTGTACTTACAATACTACAGTACAGTACTACAGTATACTGTACCATACTACCTTCCTGATGCATGCCCATTACGCACGATCACAATGGGCAACACAGTATGGTCAATATACTTATTGCATCGTTCCACGGTGAGTACATCGTTCCAAAAACTCATTATGCCTTGCGCCAACTCATCCTTTTTGGAGGGTTTCACGACTTTTAGGATATGGTCCTTCAGCTAATGCTAGACCATTTCGATCGGATTGAAGTCTGGCGATCTGTGATTAGAGGGGGAAAAAAGGACAATTAGTTAAAGAGATACAGTACACAGTAATAACAGTTGGAAAAAATGAGACACGGTAACCGCACTTACTCCGCTGGTGTCTTCACCCAGTTGATACCGCGCTCAAGGATATGTGCTGTTGACGCGGTGTGCTTCGGATCGTTGTCCTGGTAGAAACAGTTACCATCCGGGAACTCATGTGTGATGTATTCCACAATCTCAGGCACAATTTGCTCTTGGAAGAAAGCTTTATTCATGATTCCTATAACAAGAAAAGAAAAGTGCTCAATAAACAGCACACTAGTACAGTACAGTGCGTGTGACATACATTTGACTGTACCTTCAAAGATGACGATGCATCCTGGTCCACCTCTAGAGATGGCACCAAACACATGCATCTTCACTGGGTGTTTTGGATGCGGCTTCATAGATATTCGACCTTTTTTGTGGAATGCAAAGGTGGCAAATCTCTCCAGCGAAACAGTAGACTCGTCAGTGAAGATGCAATCCTGGAAAGTTTCTCCACTGTCGATCCATGCTTG
The DNA here is from genome assembly GCF_040206685.1 of Ascaphus truei. NCBI lineage: Eukaryota > Metazoa > Chordata > Amphibia > Anura > Ascaphidae > Ascaphus > Ascaphus truei. Next base: position 27,228,051 of record NC_134483.1, read on the forward strand.
GGCCTGGACCACTCTCTTAATCTTGTTAACGTCCCTTATCATAGGGTACGCTCTGTAATGACAAGGAATAAATTATTTTATAGGTACAGTACAGTTTCTTAAACAACACTTTTACCTCCTGTACTGTCCAGTACTAACCTGACACATCCATATTTCCATCCAATTCTGCGTCTCATCTTCTTTATGCTGGTCTCGGATACAGTGAGATTGTGGAACCCCCATCTCATCCTCCGTAGCACCCATCCACCCAGATGTCCACAGCACGCCATGAACAAGAACAAGCTAGTTAGACCGCATACTGAATGGGTTAAGTGTGGATATCCCCGGAACTCTATTGTGCTGGCAAAGATAGATCTGCTTCTGGAGACCATGCTAAACATGGATCAACGGATGCAGAAGATGGATCAACGGATGGAGAAGATAGAGACTGACATAGCGGGGATACATAATTTGCTCGGTGTTCATGCCCCTGTATCCCCGGAGCAGGAGGGTGGCATGGATGTGATGAATGGGATCTTCGACCTTTTCCATCAGCAAGTGCACCCCCTCCACCAGAAGATTTTGTACTGTATGCCGTCGAGGAGGAGGATAACATGACAACCCCGTCAAGACCACGCCAGGAGAAAACACGGCGACCAAGACAGGAGGAAAACTTCCTCCCAGACAACCTACCCTCGCCCGCCACCACAAGCACACCCGCTCACAGAAGAACACCCACTCCCAGGACCCAACCTACATACACTTGCATCGATACGGTGCTAGACATCATCCTGCGCGAGATGCCCAATCCACTCAGGGAGAAGTATAGGGTGATGAGTGCTGGTGTACCCCACAAGTATGCCTTCTTAATTTTCAAGCACCACGTGTCATTCTTTTTGTACGGTGAGTGGGCATACAAAGTGAACTATGAAGGAAATCGCGAAAAAAAGGCGCTTCCTGAAAATTTAAGAAAGACTATTGTGGAGGAATTGCGGCGCTTTTTTTCAATGAAAGATCCTGTAATGAAAACCGTTTGAGACTGCATTAATGGCATTTTGCGCCATACAAGGCATCGGCCCTGAAAGGACAATCTGGTGGGTATCGCATTTGCGTGACTGTTCAACTGTTGTTTATTTTTTGTAAATGTTTTTATAAATGTTTTGTCTTGCTGTACTTTAATAAAGGAGATGTTGCGTGTTTTAACTTGTATGAATAAAGACATTTTTTACTTACTGTACACACAGGACCTGCACAATTCCAGTCCCCGAGGGCCGCAAACAGGCCCAGTTTTCAAAGTTATCCTGGAAACAAGGCTTGTTTGCGGCCCTCGAGGACTGGAGTTGTGCAGGTCTTGTTTGACTGTTCTGAACACCATCCTACTGTCAATGTTTTGTCTTGCTGTACTTTAATAAAGGAGATGTTGCGTTTTGTATATTTTATTGAATAAAGAATTATTTTTACTAACACCATACTGTTGTCCTGTACTGTAAATGTTTTGACTTTCTGTACATAAATGTTTCCACTAGCAGTAAACCATACACCTGTGGATGTTTTGAATTGCTGTACACTTAAAATGTTTTAACATAGTACAGCATTTGTAAATAAATGTTTTTGCACTTACTCCACCAATAAAAGAAACTGTTGATTTTTTTAAAATTGTTCCATTTTCACCTTTAATACTGTAACAAAATACAGTGTTTCTAGAATGTACAGTACTGTCCAGGCATACTGTACTGTATACAGTAGACATGCTCAGTACTGTACATCACAAGAGTATTAATACTAATATATGCATACTATTTATTTTCTCGGATTTATTATACTGTATATAAAAAATTATTGTATACGGTCTGAAAACATCAGCATACTGTTTCAGGTATTCTATCCCAATCAATAACAACGGCCACTAAACTGTGGACTCCGGTACAGGCATTGTTACACAAAGCAATATTATCCATCGGAATCCCTCCATTTGCCGTTTTCCGCATGAGATGACAAAGTTTTCATTTCTGAGGGAAAAAAAAGGAAAAGTTTTACTGTAATGGTCAGTCCCCTAAAGAAGTTCCCACAGTCAGTCCCACCAATAATTTTCTCGGGGGGCATCTCCTGTTCACATGTGCATGCACCTACCGCCGATGTAATGACACGCATATGCATTTCAAGAAGGCTCCAATGCGCATGCGCCTAGCTTTTCACCAATTGTGCAGTATCTACTGTAGAAGCCGCTCAGCCAATGATATTGCTTACAGGAGAATCGCTTGACTTTTGAATCGCACTGATATTGATATTTTCACAATAAAAAAACCAGAATAAAATACGGCAACATTACTCACCATTGAATTTCCCAATCAGCTGGCGCTGGGCCACTGCCAGTCCAGTATTCTTGAGCATACACGTCGTTGACTGGTGACAACGGGACTACTATACCTGAAGTCAGCTGACGAGGCTGAAAATCGCTTAGGTGCATGCAAGCTTGCTCGAAACTGAACGCGAAATCCGGCTCAGGCTGCAGGTATCCGTGCGTGGACAGACAGCAAGGGTTGTCACTGACAGTTGGATCGTTATTGGAAGCTGGTGCTAGTGCTGGTGCTGGCGCATTGCATGTCAGTGATTGATGTTTCTTACTTGGTTTTAACACGACCTTTCGCCTTTTGCCGTCTGCATGATCATAGATACAGGAAAAACCCGGTGATACACGCCAATACACTCCAATAAATTCTGGATCAATACGAAAAAAACATGGATCGCTACATAACTTTTTCCTTATTGCACGCTTCCATACATGAGGAGCTGGCGAAAATTTGTAAAAGTCATAGTTTTCGATAAAATACTGATAAATTTGAACAACTGTTGCCATCTTATCATCTGTTGCATTTATCGCGGCCCATATTAAATACGCGTACATTCTGTCGGGTTTTTGGAACACGGGCTGCATTTGTGCACTCATGGCGGCGGGAACTGACTCTGGAGAATAACAGAAACTGATGCTTGTCTTTCTTTAATATGAAAAGCCTAAATTGATACATTATTGTAACCTCTTCCTTCAGTCCCAAGGCCAATTTACAATACACTACCGACACACTTTATTGAAGTGTGGTCGGTACCGCAAGCCGGGAAATCTCCCGGCTTGCTAGTGGCCGCCCCTCGGCGTGCCGCGCGTCATAGACGCGCGGTCACGCGTCATCGGGAGCGTGCGCCCGCTGCACGCGTGTCCAGGGGCTCCCCGAGGGAGCCCTGGTGTCCCGCGATCGCGGGACAGCGGCAGGGGGTTCCGGGGGACCCGGCGGACCCTGCAGCGGTAGGGAGAGCGCCCCGATCGGAGGGCGCTCTTCCGCTGCTTCGGCGTGCGCCCGTCACACTCGGGCGCACGCCAGGCTACTGCTGCGGCACAGAACGGGCAAATGCTCGAATAAACTGTGCCGCAGCAGTAGACCACAGTGGTATTAAATGAAACACCTGCAAGTCGCACATTACTGAAGCGCATGCGCATTACAATTCATGAATATCTGCAATCTGGCGAACACGCAAAAATTTGCAACCAATTAAATCCAAACCATTATCAACAAATACATCAATTGCGCTTCAACCGCGGCTGTGAATGCAACATAAATGCAGTGCGAATGCGGTCAGAATGCGGCATGAACGCAGTGAAGTGCGTGGCATTCGAAAAAAAATCCTGGAAAAATGCGGTGAGTTGGAGAATAAAATGGGCCGCGACAGTAATTGTGGGAGAATTCCTATTTCCACCCTTTTTATGTGATTTCTTATGTTTGCAAGTGGTTGTTTCCCATTGTGGTTTGCATCAATTATATCAACTCATGAGGAGCCGTGTTCTCAACTACTGTAGTATTAGCTAGTTAGAGAACCCCCTATCCTGACGAAGGACGCAGTTCCGAAATGCGTAGAGGTCATGTAGAGATCACCTGACGCTCATGCACACTGGCTGAGGTGGTATCGCGGAGGAGTGCTGGCTGAGTTTCCAGCATCACATGCGGATACAGACCAGACTGTCATTCAGTATTCACATGTGGTAAGCCTGCCTCAGTGCGGATTACAACTACTTTGTGGGTCTGCATAGTCATCACTGCCAGTAAAAAGTAGCTCTGTTGCTCTATTACCATTTGGTCTAGTGCATTACATAGTTACATAGTTACATAGTTACATAGTAGATGAGGTTGAAAAAAGACGTACGTCCATCAAGTTCAAGCTAAGCTAAATTCATTGCACTTATTTCATGGTTTTTATATGTACTGTACTACTGGGAAAGAATGGGTTTTTATTAACTAGTCATTCCTACCCGTTGTGGGTTTTAATTGTTGTCATCTATACAGTATGGATCGTTTGACGTGCTTAATTTTCAAGCAACACCTGCTCATGATATATTATACTCTGCAAGGATTCTCCTGGGCATATGTTTTATCATAGGGATACTGTATGATCTTGTACTTCCATATCTACTGTATGCATTCAGATTCTGTCTTTTTCACAAGAAAAGTTCTTAATGTAGTTCTGCTCTACCATGTGTATCTTGGTCACCGGTTTTGGACGTGTGCTTCTCAGACCTCCAGGTCATTACTTTCAATGGGAACTTTTAGTTCCCATTGTCTGTGTTAGGGCATTTTTCCTTATTCCATTTTATTATTGTCAGTAATTTTTCATTAGATCATATTTAGGTCTCTTACATTTTTTGTTTATACTTTTGTTTTTGTTTTTTGCTTTATATTCTGTGCAAAAGCAGCACTTATTGGAATTAAAAGAATATGCCTTATTGTAAATGCCACCTATTCCCTACGTATGTAAGAGTTTACCCATTTTTCCTGATGAACCCTGTGTGCAACAATGTTCTGCATGCATGCCAATGTCAATACAACTAGGACAATAACCATTAACATCTTGATACAGTATTGTTGATCCACTGTAAAATGTATTGGGCTGCCAAATTTTAAACAAATGAGCAAACATGTCTTCATGTTAAATATGACTATAAATATGAGACACTGCTGCTGACATTGAAATCAGAGGAGCCAGTGAAAGACAAGCGACAGAAGCTGCAGGTAATATACACTGTACATGTCTATAAATATATATTAAACCATAGATCTACTGTATGTCACACTCACTTTCATTTATAGAAGACAAAATAGTTTCTTTAGAGTATTTAGTATATGGAAAACAAATATTATGAAGACAGTTCAATTCAAATTCAATCCTTTCTCCAATTATAGTTGAAGCAATAATTGGACAAACACATCTTTATATTATTATCTTTGAAAAAATGTCTCCATTTTTAAACTTTACATGTTTTTTTTTTTTTTTTTTAAACAAAGAGCTGAAAATGATACTGTATGAGTGTGTTTAGTTGATATCAATGCAGAGCACGAGATAACCGCCTTTCAGTGGCCGGCCAATGTGACTCACTTACAGGCTAAGCTGGTATCTCAGTGCTGTCTGGTCATAATATGGGAAAAGGATGAATTAAAAGAAAACAGTAAAACATATCTGGGAGATCAAAATAAGCTGTTAAGTGAATAAACTGTATTCTGAGGTAAAAAAAACCCAACTGAAATGCCATATGAAAAAAGACCCCAGAATCTGCAAGATGGTGACTGTGTGAGATTTGGGAGGAACATAGAAATACTATGAGAGGTCCAATCACTATTACCATGTCCAGCATTCCATATTAACATGTAATAGATTGATATTTAATAACTATAATTACTAGTCCAGTACTCTGTACAGTATGTGTTCTGTAGAGAAGTAGAGACGTGTATCTGATATTTAATAACTTTAATTACTAGTCGTGTACTCTGTATGTGTCTTGTAGAGGAGAGATGAGTATACAGTATGTTATTTAATAACTGTAATTACTAATCCCCTCTGTCCCTCAATGCCCCCATCCTCGTGCTCAATCCCCCAATGGCCACAAGCACACAATTTCCCCCACACAAATACATACACAGTTTCACCACACACACAGAATTCCACCCCCAATACACACACACATACCATACTACCCGGCACACACAAACACCATACCACCTGACGCACACACACACCATACCACCCGACACACAAAATTCCACCACACATTTACACCCATGATTCGACACTACCCACACAATTCCAACCCACACACACTTCCATCCCACACACACATTTCCACCCCACACACACACTTCCACTCCAGACACACACACACACTTCCACTCCCCACACACACACACACACACTTCCACTCCCCACACACACTTCCACTCCCCACACACACACATACCCACAATTCCACCCCACATACTGTAAACATAATTCCACCACCACACACACAAAATTACATACACACATAATTACACACAAACACAAAACACAATAGTTACCCCCGCATGCAAATCTTACTACAATCTAGGCTACTACGACTTGCTGCCCCAGCCATTGCCAAACCAATTGCGTCCATAGTCAACATATCCCTAAGACCTGGAAAACTGCCAGAGTTGTCCCAATCTTCAAAAGTGGGGACACAAACACTGTATCAAACTACAGGCCAATCTCACATCTCCCAATGCTATACAAAGTCATGGAAAAATGTGTCCACTCCCAATTAAGCGATTTCTATAACAAGACAAATTTCCCTAGCCAATTCCAATCTGGGTTTCGTCCCAAACACTCCACCGTAACTACCCTGCTAAAAGTTTGCAATGAAATCCAGTGTGGAATGCAACGGGGACAACTCACTGGTGCAGTATTCCTAGATTTTGCCAAGGCTTTTGACACAGTTGATCATGCTATCCTGCTTAACAAACTCCAGAGCTCTGGAATAGGGAAGCATGCTTTAAACTGGTTTCAGTCCTACCTATCAGGAAGATCCCAACATGTGTCCATCTCAGGCTCTAACTCAAACCCCCTGGATATCAACAGTGGTGTCCCGCAAGGGTCTGTTCTGGGGCCCCTACTCTTCTCAGTGTTCATTAATGATCTTCCCACAGCTTGTAAGGAAGCCTCAATACACATGTATGCAGATGACACAATCCGATATGCACACAGCCATAGCCTCTCTGACCTTCAACACATACTTCAGTCTGACTTTTTGAGACTCGAAAACTGGATTTTCCAAAACAAACTGTTTTTAAACACTGATAAGACTGTAACAATGGTATTTGGGACCAAGACTACATTTTTAAAGCTTCCAGTGACTGAGCTCCTGATTAGAACCAACGCTAACACCACCCTAACATCTGTCACTAGTTTTAAATACCTGGGCTTATGGTTTGATTCCCACTTAGCATTCGGGATGCCCATTGATACCCTGACAACCAATACCTATGCCAAACTAGGGGTACTTTACAGGAACAAATCCTCCCTAAGTCTCCTGGTCAGAAAGCGTATCGCACAGCAGATGCTAGTGCCAATTATTGACTATGGAGACATAGTATATGGCTCGGCACCTCAAACCCACCTTAGCAAACTTGACACCCGCTACAATTCAATTTGTTGTTTTGTTCTCCAATGCAACTACAACACACATCACTGCGATATGCTCAAAGAACTAGATTGGTCATCACTAGAGTCTAGGCGCAAAGTTCACCTTTCCTGTCTTGCCTTTAAATTCTTCATGGGCAAGCTACCCAGCTATCTGAACAAGCTCCTCACCCCTACCACTTTCAGAACTTATGACCTGAGATCAGACTCCAAAAGACTGTTCATGGTCCCAAGGCTCAACAAAGTATCCAGACGTTCCTCCTTCTCCTACCGTGCACCCCAAAACTGGAACAACCTACCAGAGACTCTCACATCCACCACCAGTTTAAGTTCTTTCAAATCTAAGGCTGTCTCACATTTTAATCTGGTCTGTAACTGTTTCATACAGCCATAGTATATATTTTCTTTAACTGTGCACGCAATGTCTTGTATATAATGTATACCCTGTTAATTTATTTAACAGTATTTGTAACCATGTATTATTTGTTTTACTCTGTGCCCAGGACATACTTGAAAATGAGAGGTAACTCTCAATGTATTACTTCCTGGTAAAGTATTTTATAAATAAATAATAAATAAATCCACACTAACACACACCCTCCACAATATACATGTAACCCTTTTACCATAACCCCCCCTAAGTGAGATTGAGGGTATGTTCCTTTCTGGCTACTCTTATGTGGTTTTGAGCTGTGACCTGTTGCTGAACAGGAGGGCTGAGGGCTCCGCGGTGGTGTGGAGAGAGCAAGGTCAGTGACAGGAGGAACAGGTTACCTTGGTCTTTCTCTGGTACAGCTCCTCCAGCCAGCGAGAATCTCCTGTGGATATTCAGGGGATGGACCCCCACTGACACTCCATCACAGAGACAGCTTGTCTTTTCTGTTGCTTTATTCACAGGCAGCTCCAGTACAGAGAAACAGGATACACAGGTGTCTCATTTCTCCTCTGCCTACTTCTTTCAATATTCTCTCACTCTAAGCTCTGCCTAAGCAGCCTGATATCCCTTCCCTCCCCACCCAGCATGGGGGGAAGAGAGAGACGGTTTTCTCTGCTATCTTCTCTCTCTCTCTCTCTCTCTCTCTCTCTCTCTCTCTCTCTCTCTCTCTCTCTCTCTCTCTCTCTCTCTCTCTCTCTCTCTCTCTCTCTCTCTCTCTCTCTCTCCTAACCAACTTACTAAATGACAATTGTGGGAGGATGTCACAATTTGAACATCTTTGTGGAGTTTCTCTGACTCTGACTCATAGCAAGCCAGAGCCGGATACAGATTGACCCACACACATCAGGGGGCATGCCAACTAATATCCACCCCTCAGATTGACACCCTCAGAGTTGCTAGCCTGCCTTTGAATACTGATACATTATTCAAGGCTGAAATACAAACACACACAGGCCTAATAAAGACATTAACATTTCCACTTCCTGCACTAACAGGACTGACACACACACACACACCTGTAAGAGACATGTGCAGAGGTACAACTGGGGAGACAGATTTGAGGAAATAAAACCATAGCTTTAATCAGCCCTTCAATTTAAACAATGCAGAAACCAAAAAATAAACAAATAAACATCCTTTGCTTGTGTAAGGGCTAAATCACTTCCCCAGTCCCTCTCTTTAGGGCTTTGTAGGATAGGCAATTACCCCCTCCTCCCTCCCCCCCACACATACACTCACAGAATTCCACCAGTCCCACACACACACACAATTCTACCCTACACATACACAAATACACACAATTAAAAACACACTAATCTGGGCTCAATGCCTAACCTTCTTCTCCCAAGTAATGCCTCGTGATAAGTTATATTCTGCACTAAGCAAAAACACAAATCACAATATTTCACTTGTAGATTCTCTGTTCACACCCTAAGAGGGGTATTGAGAGATTATTATAAAGAAAGGTCACTCAGAGTTTGTATAAGATAAGGTTTGTTGTTTATTGTATCACAACAAAAAATAACCAGAAATATCACAATTGCAAAGATAATAAGCTAGCTTTGAAAGCTAACAGCTAACAGTAAGCTAACAGCTAACAGTAAGCTAACAATCCATTTCTAACTATGCAGAGATTATTTAGTTAATATGCCTGTCATACTCACGAACACAAAGATATTATGATAGGTCACGCCAGTCTCCGCTAGTTCTCGTCTCAGTGTGGTTTCCCACTTCGGTTCTAATTTAATATCGAGGCACGCAGACTTATATGGTGTCTATTGTTACTGCGTACGTGATGGACATGTAATATGTGACAATCTTCTGTGGTTACTGACGTGTGTTTACCAGCATTTACAGTTTGACCACAACGTTGTTTACTTGATCCACTTCTGCTTTTATGCATAGGTCTCTGTGTACCAGCGAAATATGTTTCAGCACTACATCCTTGCCACTTCTTAGCAAAACAACCCTTATTTTTAAGACAAGAAAAAAACTAAGATTTTGACAATATGCTCTAAGCTGTACTAAGCCATATAATGATACTATATATGTACTCTATATGTACCTGTGACCTGTATTAATTATGGTATATATGTCCTAAGCTACCTGTAATCCATAACAACACAAGGTTCCACCATCACACACACTCACAGACACACTCACAATTCTGACCCAACATACACATACACATACACACACACACACACACACACAATTCCAGCCTCCAACCTCACACAATTCCAGCCCCCTACAAACACAACATTTCACAGACCCACACATACAATTGTCCCCCCACGCACACAACTCCACCCCCTGCATACAATCTTCAACTTCACCCACACACACAGAATTTCAGCAGTCCTACACACACAAACACACAAACACGTCCACCCCTCCACACAGACACATAAAGTGCACACCTCACAGAATTCAATCAAGATAAAATTCACACAAACACACATTTCCACCTCCCCATTCACACACTTCCACATACATAATTTCACCCCACACACATACATATTTCCAACCATCCACAACACAAACACACACATGCCCCCAATCCCCCTCTACAATATACACTCCAACCAAATACAGCACCGACATTGTTTATTGCACTAAATCACGGCGGCACGCCGAGATCTACCCCAGCTGCCGCCAGTAACAACCGCGCGCCGCCGCGTTTCCCCCACGCACCCCCCCTCCGCTTCGCGCGCAATTTAAGTTTAAAACTTCAGCAATAAACAGTACAACACTGCCCCTCTGCTTCCCCGCACCCCCGCTTACCTTCATTTTATCTCCAGGGGTGTCGGGGAAGCCGGGGAAGCCGGGGAAGACGGGGAAGCCGGGCGCGCATGTTACTGTGACGTCACAGTGTGCCGCCACGCGCCGCGGCTACCCGCTTCCCAGCCGCATGCAGCCGGCGGTTTTTACTGCAATAAACAATGTCGCTACTGTATACTCCTCAATATAAACACACAAACCAAATCCCCAACACAATATAAACGTCGACCCAATCCCCTTCAAAATATACACACCTTACTTAATTCTCTTCCCAAACATACCAACCCAATCCCCTCCACAAAATATCCACCCACCCACCATGCACAATATACACACCCACCAATTCCCTCAACAATATAAACTCCAACCCAATCCCCTCCACAAAATACACACCCACCCACCCAATACCATCCAAAATATATAACCACAATATACTTTACACACACCAACCCAATCCCCTCCACAATATACACACCTAAGTGATACAATGCTAGGTAAAAACCATCTTTGAATCCTGTTTCATTCTACCCCTAATTAAATTAAGCATTGCCACCTAGGTATGGAACAACCGCTGTAGAAAACCATCTGTTTGAATGTGCCTCAGATGTGCTAATTAAGCAGACAGAACCTGTCAGGTGACTTGCTAGGCCCATATAAGCCCAGGTAGAACAGCTTTAGTCTGCATGCAGCACATCTTCAAGTGGCACATTATAAGTGGCAGGACAACTGAACAACTGAAGTTTAAAAGGAAGTTCAGAAAAAGTGGACACCCTCAACTCGACCTGATTCATGCATTTGAACTACGCTGGAAAGGAGGATATAATCAGGAGGATATAACCAGACTGCATCATTACTGTTGTGATGCTGCCTTTGCCATTTATATTTGCTGTGACTTCACTTCTTCTCAAATTATCCACTTCTTTTTACCAGCCTCAGTATGTTTCTAACTTTATCCATATATTTCCATCTCTCCTTCCTTCACCACTTCTCTGTTTACATGAACTCCTTTCTTACCTGCGTCCTCTGACACCACACAGCTATACCCCTGCACTAAAACACATCCCTACAAATCATCCTCACACATTCTCTTTCTATCCATGCTTCTCGTCCTTGCTTCTGGGGATATCTCTCCCAATCCTGGTTCCTGCCTTATTTCTACATGCTCTCGTCCTCGCCTGCCAAATGCAACCTCTACTCCTGGTGTCAACCCCTCCAACCTCATACCCATCTCCTGCCACCCTCCCTCCTTTCTCTCTTTCTCATGTGCCCTTTGGAATGCTCACTCCCTTTCTAACAAGTGCCTCTCTGTACATGACTTTTTTCTCTCTCACTCTCTGCTCCTATTTGCTATAACTGAGACCTGGCTCACTCAGTCTGACACTGCTCTGGAAGATGCCCTCTCTTATGGTGGCCTTTCTTTCTCCAACACTCCGCATCCTGATGGCAGGGGTGGAGGCGTGGGACTCCTGCTCTCCTCTCTCTGCCGTTACCGAACCCTTCCTATTCCTCCATCTCTTGCTTTTCCCTCCTTTTGAGACTCAGACTGTCCAGATCTTCTCTCCTCACTCTGTCTATGTGGTGGTCATTTATCGCCCACCTACCTCTACTCATCCCCCTTCTGCCTTTCTCACTTTGAATCCTGGCTCTCTTTCTTTCTCTCCTCAGACTCCCTGATCTTCTCCTTGGGGACTTCAATTGTAAAATTGTAAAATTGATGACCCCTCTCTCCCTTGGGCTTCCCACTTTCTCTCTCTAACCTCTGATTTTGGCCTTCAACAATGGACTGCAGCCAGCACCCACAAGGATGGCCACTATGTAGACCTGGTTTTCACCCTTCCGATTTCTCCATTTCCCCCTTTTCCTCTCCGACCATCATCTCATCTCATTCTCTCTATCTCGCTTCTCCTCTTCTCCACCTCCATCTATCCCCCGGTTCTGCATAAACCTGTGCTCTATTAACTTACCTGACTTTGAGTCCACTTTACGCTCCTCCCTCTCCTCTCTCATTCAAAACATTTCTAAAACTTGTCGCTTTTTACTTCACAATATCACAAAGATACACACTTTCTCTGTTACTCGACTGCTAAAACTCTGACTCAGGCCCACATTCTCTCCCGTCTCGATTACTGCAACCTCCTGCTGTCCGGCCTTCCTGCCTCTCACCTGTCTCCCCTACAATCTATCCTAAATGCTGCTGCCAGAATCACTCTACTCTTTTCTAAATCTGTCTCAGCGTCTCCCCTCCTGAATTCCCTCTCCTGGCTTCCGATCAAATCCTGCATCTCACACTCCCTTCTCCTCCTCACTTTTAAAGCTTTATACTCTTCTACCCCTCCTTACATCTCAGCCCTAATTTCTTGCTATGCACCATCCCATCCCAACTCTTGTGTTCTTCTCAAGGATGTCTTCTTTCTACCCACTTTTAATGCCCTCTCCCGCCTTAAACCTTTCTCACTGACTGCCCCGCACATCTGGAATACCCTTCCCCTCAATACCCAACTAGCACCCTCTCTATTCACCGTTAAGACACAACTTAAGACACATTTGCTTAAAGAAGCATATGAATAGCACTGTGGATAATCCTGGACACATGCTACCTAACGCATGGCATCCTGCAGACGCACTTACTAGAATTCTCTCCTACAGTCTCTATACGTTCCCCTACCTACCATTTAGATTGTAAGCTCCTCGGAGCAGGGACTCCTCTTCCTTAATTTTACTTTTATGTTTGGAGCACTTCTTCCCATGACCTGTTATTTATATTATTTGTTATTTATATGATTACAACATGTATTACTACTGTGAAGCGCTATGTACATTTATGGCGCTATATAAATAAAGGCATACAATACATTACATATAAAAAATACAGTTGTGACAACACCAGAACATGATGTTTTAATACAGTGTATAACACTGTAAGATTTAAAATGTACAGGCAGGAACAGTATTTTCTGTGAGCCCAGGAAATATCCTTTGGCATGTAAATATGCCAGGAGTGAATGAGCTGAGGTATTTTCTTTCCTGAACTTCAAAGAGGTCCTGCTATGTGGGAGACTCTAAGTCTAGTGAAATGCAGGGATGAAAAGCCTCAGAGATCCAAAGTGTGAAACTGGCTGGGATGTTGCTTAGTGCAAGATCCCGATACTAAGTGTAGAGGGAGAGGGGGGTTGGCCCGGTATTAAAGGGGTTGCACCCCATATGGCCACCCCCTGACCTCACCAGGGAGGCAAGGGGTTAACTGGACTGCGGTCCAGGAATGTGGCTTACACCTTGTCATGTCAGGAAACTGTATGTTCCCCTGTTCCCATGTTTCATTATTATCCTGTATTTTAATGTTTTAAAGTGCATTTCTGTATCTCCAGTTCTGGAGGTCACAGAGAGTTGATATTTGGCCAATATGTGGAGTCACTGTAGGCATTAAAAACTGGCAAATTTCGACCCACTGAGCCCACCAGAATGGAACTTATTAATATGTGTAGATATTAAAGAGTATATGTATGATATTTTGGATCTGCTCTGAGAAATGCAGACTCCATCTGCTATGCTAAATAGGTCAGGAAGGGCAGCCGGATGATTGAGCCTAAGTACTAATCAACAGACTCTGCCACTCTAATTGTTACCTGAGGGCGGAGAATCATCAAACTAGAGTGGTTTGTAAGTGTTATGTCTACACCTACAAACAATGAAGATCCTATCAGATACTTCATTTGGTAGACAGGTCGTTGCCCCTGATTTAATTATGGGGCTACAGAAATAAGACCCTCAGAGTCCCAGTACACATGGGCTAACTAGCTGGGGGGCATGGGTTAATCTGTGTCTCCACGTTAGGGATTGAATACAGATAATTGTTCACCAATAGTCTGTATTCAATGTTAAGAATAGGGTTACACAGGTATATAAACTGTGTCAACCCTAAAGTTTTTAGTTGTGCTTCTGATTCCACCTGAAATGTCACCGGATTGCTGGAGAATTGCTAGCTGATACTTCTCCATCCATCTCCATGGGATGTGTATTATGGGGTATGGGCAAAGGGCAAGGTGAATTATCTTGTGTTTCTTGTGAAGTGTGTGTAGTTACCACTTGTCTGGAGAGTTCGCAATCTACGAGTTTCTCCCACTATGTTAAAGAATCCCACAGGAGACTATACCATAGGCTCAGTCAGCGTCCCACCACTGCCACCAGTAAATAGAAAGCCTGTCACGGTAGACCAGGTCTTATCTACACATTAATACTGGGATTCTGCACTGAGCGAACAAGTTGAGTAAAATAAATTGTAATTAATTTTTTTTCAGATAGACACACAAATCTTCACAATATACACTCAATAAAACACTTACTGGGATGGAAAAAAAAACAATTTTCTTTGGAATGAAACAAAGTCTCTGGGCACCCCTGCACGCATGCAAGTGGGTGCGCAGAATGATCCATGTAGCAGTTCCTGGCTAGGGACGCAAATTGCCAGACCTCTATTTCTGCCAGCAGGTAAAAGTTTGTTCAGTCCTTACAGGGTTCGTTCGGGAACCCTTAGCTCTAATGAATTCCAGAAGAGGGGGATGATACTTGGTTATGATATTATTAACCCCTCACACTCCGGAACTGCAAACGCTGGAACTTGGTTAAAATCAGGTGAATCTGACTGGAACTGGTCAGCAAGCATTCTTATAGGTTTCAAGGTCCATTGCCAGCCCAGCCGTGCAGTTCTGTGACACACAGCACTTTTGAATCTGCCGCCATTTGGATGATACGCGACCGCGAGGAGCAGGAGATTTTGCGGTGCCGTCAATACTGTGACGGGCGCTTCTGCGCATGCCCGGACTGCTTCACATCAAGACAGTGATCTCCTGCCCCTGTTCCCGCGTGGAGGGACGCTTTCTCCATTTCTACACCATCAGCACGCGGCGATTCCTGAAATCCATCTGTAAGCTGTGCCGGTCAGAGAACCAGTCACTGTGAGAGGGGATACTCTCTTTAAATATCCACTGCGGTTTTATATTCTGGCTTCGGTAAGCGGGCAATTCGGACGGATATCGATTGGGTCCTTTAATTGTGCTTAATTGTTGTACATGTTTTTATAATATATTAAATTCATCATTTTAAGTCCATTGTGTGTTCCAGCTACACTATTATTCGAATATTTGCTAATTGTATATCTTAATATTTGCTAATTCTTGTCTGTTTGTTTGTTTGTTTGTTTGTTGGTATTTGTCTTTCACATGTTTTATCAGTATTACACTATGTATTTCTTTTTCTTATTTCATGTTTGATCAACGTTGGCCGAGATCACCCATCAATTCCATCCGGTTGTATATTTATATTTTCATTGTATTTGTATATTTATACGATCATTTATTGTAGATTGTGTTTAGCGCCATTGATACTATTCCAGTGACATACTCTTGTCTGACGAGGGGTCAGAGACGTATCTAGGCAGCTACACGTGGCCAATTTATATTTCTTTTATTTCATTTATTTTCATTAGCGCTACCTATTGTTTTTTATTTTACAGTTTATTAAAACAATATGTTGTGGAATTAATTTAAATTTTATATGTGGGTGTATGGCTTCTTTAACCCTTACTGCACTCCAAAAATTAGAGTGCTAGCTTATTCCGTTCGCAAGTTAGCTTATTTGATTGAACGGTCTATGATGGGGTTTGCGATTTATCCCTGCTCCCACGTCATTAGACTTTCTCTCTTTCAAGTTACGAAGCTAACAAGGTTGAGGATACATTTTGTGAGGAACCATTTCAGCTAGTCCGCAAACCACTTACTCGCTTAAACTTGTGGTTGCGAGGTCGAGAGCTCAGTAATGGATATCTATACTGTCAACACTGCCACCCATACATAGCCATGCGTCTTCAATCAGCACTTGGTTCAGCTCTCACAGCTCCCTCTTGTGTCTAAAAACCAATTGGCACAGTTTGTATACATTTCTATTGCTGCAGCCAGGGAATGGACTGCAAAATGGGGACAAGAAGGTGGGTGTAGGTGAAAACATATCAGTGATGCACATACAGTTAACCCCTTCAGTTCCAATGCAATTAAGGGTTAATCAGCCGATATAATGCCTTTATAAATGGCCTGATTAACCCTTCTATCGCCACAGTGGGTATAATTCAAGCCCTACCTCCCCAATCCTGCTAGTGTTGCTGCTACCTGTCTTGGATACGAATCCCATATCTACCTACAGGCAACTATCCTCTCCCTGTATGCCCCTACATACCTCTTCACTTTCTCTAGTGCCCTCCTGACCAGGCGTCGTAAGTCTGCCAGGGCATTCCTCACCCTGAATGGCGAAATGAAAGACTCCCAGAGACCATTCAGAGTGATGAAGGCTGACTCCCTCCTAGCCCCCCTCTCTACACTGCATTGCTCCTCTGCAGATACCCCATAGCATTCCTATGCAGAGAACGCAGATCACAGGAAGCACAGGGGGATCTGCAGTATGTGTTCTGCCCATCTGGTCCGGGAACAGAACCCTATCCTGTCCTGACCTAGCCCTAGCTACTGCTCCTGGCTGCCTATTCCCCCAGCACCCTAACTCCGCTAGCCACATTCTAGGTGAACCTGCCCTAGCAAGAGCCCTAGCATTTCCTTAGCTACCCCCTGAAACAGTCTCCCCATTCCTAGGAACAGGGTCAGGAGCATCCGCACAAACCCCCCGCTTAACCCTCTGGCTTGCAGGCATCACTGGGGTGGCAGAACACTGCCCAGATGCATCCGGCCACAGCAGTAAGGCTGTAACAGCTGGGTTCTCATCTAAGTGACCTCCTGGTGCCTTGCTAGTGGAATGGAGTGGGCATCCCACACTCCTGGCTGCCTCAATTCCCTTGGTCCCACTAACAGTCTCCTACCTGTCCAGACTATGTCTAACCTGGTAGGTCCCGGCTCCCTACTCCAGAGCCAGCAATGCCACAGCAAGAGGCTTGACCCCTCGCTTTCCTGAGACTCAGACTTCCACAGTCTCATGCCTTCTAAGCTGGGGTCAGCTTTCACCGCATCCCTAAACTCTGTCCCTAACACTAACCACCCACCCCTAGTCTCTAAGTCAGGTAAAGGGAACAGTAAGTCAGTCACTGGTTGTGACTCAGTAGTGTGGCTTACCTGTCTAGTCTCCGCAGAGACCGCTGGAACTGTCGGTCCCAAATGCAGGGGGGCAGGGGTTAATTCAGTGGTGATCCCTAATGACTGGCTCCTAGGAATCGCTGCAACATGTGTCAGTTCTGATGTAAACACATAGGTAACATGCCCCAACTCATTGCCGGTGGGCATCAGTGCCGACTGCACCGGTACCAGGGCAACTGCCCGTGTGGCAATCTGTGACTTGGTTAACAAGAGCCCCCTCCTTATGTACTCTCACAGGCAACCCAGGCCCTGGGTACTGGTGCAGACACTATCAAGCTTCCCAGGAGTATCTTGTTGCTAGGGGCCAACTGCCGGAGACCCTGGATGAAAAAACAAATCTTTGAATGCTGCTGGCTATATCTGGGCCGGAAGCTGCTGCACTACTGCCGTCTGCTTCACCTGGGGATACATCATTTCTCAGGACATCTATACTTTAGCTGGGGAGCGTTGCCCCTGACTGAGGTACCGCAAGATCTGGTGGTCCAAAATGCAGGGGGACGGTGATATCCTCAATAGGCAGGGGTACCAAAGGCTCCTATACCTGGACAAGTGCTGGGCACACACTTCTGGGGATTGCTGCTTTTTGGGCAGTATCCACCGCAACTGAGAAGATGAGGTGCCCCAGGTCACTGCCGAGTATCACATCAACAGCCAACCCATACAAAACAGCCACATCTCTCAGTTCCTGACCTGCACCCCAGTCAAGGAACACCCAGGCGACCTGGATTGGTCTAGATATCTTGTATGACATGTTCACTGGGATCCCTGTTCCCCGGAGCAGATATTCTGGTCTCACCAGATCAGGACGGACCAGAGTGACAGTGGCCCCAGAATCAAGCAAGCCGGCAGCTTGGCGATCCTCAAGGGTCACTGGTCTTAAATGTTTTCGCCGGACATCAATGGATTGCAACCCAACCATTGCAATCTAATGTTCCACTGTCTTTACTGCTGTTTCACTGGCTGCAAGTGTAGATTCCCCCATCTGAGTCTCTGCCTGGACTGGCTAGATGGCTTTACTCTGCTCCTCTCTGTGTGCACTCGCTCGGTGGCGACTGGTCTCGCAGCTTGAGACGTTGCCCCTGATGGGGATTACCGGATGTTTATCGATCCGGACAGTTATGTCTGATATGTCCTGTTTTATTGCACTGATAACACCTCTTTTCGTGCTTAAACTCTGCAGTCTTGGTGATATTCCCCTCAGCAGATGGTTTTGGCGTCCAGTGATGTGGAATGTTCTTTGTCATTGTCGGGCTGGCTCCATTCTGGGCAGATCCATTTTTGTGGGACAGTGCAATACTGGTCACAAAGCCATGAGCCATTGTGGCTGCAGTGGGGCAAGTTGCGGGATTTCGGTCAAAGACCCAATCCTGCACCTCAGTGGGACAACTCTGGAGAAATTGTTTTTTAAACATTCAGTCCAGTAAACTGTGATACTTGGTGGCATCACATCCCTCCACTAACTGAGTGCTATGTTGAATCATCCTGGCCGAAAAGCGCATATAAGACTCCTTATCTGTCCTTTCACCTGACCTGAACATACCATGGTATGCCTCTGGTGTGAGGGCATACTGTGTGAGCAACAAAGCCTTTTAATGCTGGTAGTCATCGCTGTCCATTGACGGTATTGCCTTGAAGTTCTCCAGGGCTACCCCCGATAATAGCAGTGACAACTGCAAAAGCCAGTCCAGTTCTGGTATACATAACCCGCGACACTGATCTTCGAATGCTTTGAGATATCCGTTGAGCTTGTCTGTGCCATCCAAATACTTGCCAAAGCTGTGGTGGGATTTCTGTGGCCGGGAGGGGGGGTATAAGTCCTCTGGGGTCTAATGGGCTTTAGCACTTGAGACGCAGCCATTAACTGCAACCTCTTCTCAAAGGAAATTCCCACTCCCCACTGGGCGAGGAGTGTGGTGATAACTGTATCTGGAAGACAGCTAAACACTGGGGCTACCATGGCTCCACTCCCGGCATCATGCTCACCAACCGCTCTCCCTTGACATCCCCGATCTCCTCCTCTGCCTACCCTTCCACCAGGGCTGGAATGCTTCCGGTACCCTGGCTGGCTAGTGGACTTTGCAACTGCAGGTGAGGTGATTAACACCTCAGGTGAAGCTATACTTGCTTCATGCCTCTCAAGATCTTCCACCAGTGCTGTCTTTGCCCCACCAGAGGTCAGTAGTCCATAACTTTCATACAGGGCAACACTCCTGGGACAGTCCCATGACTGGTACAGTACCATCCTAACCATCTGTCCATTTTCTCCTGGTGACACTAAACTAAGTGACAGAGAGAGCCTGTGCTTTCTTAGTATTGTGTAACATGTGTAAGTCACTACTTGTTTTGAAAGCTCACAATCTACAGTATGAGTTTCTCTTTATGTTAGAAGACCCCGCAGAATTTAAAAACATATAGCTCAATGATCCCAACGTAGCCACCAGTAAATAAGCCTGTCACGGGAGATCAAGCATTTACTGTACACCTTTTTACCAGGATCATATATTGAGCAAAACAGGCAAAGTGAAATACTGTAAATTGAAATTTATTCACAAGAAAAGGTATACGCACAATGATACACAAACTACATAAGAAGAGACAGACTTACTTTGGACCTGGGGTAAAAAACTAGACTTTCTTTGCTAAATGGAACGTTAAACAAGAGTCTTTCTTTGACTGGGACACAGCCCGAAATGTCCTGGAACTCAAATCGGCAAGAAGTTCCAGACGTCATTGCTTCCTTCTCTCTGGAGGAATTGAAATTGCTTGCAATCCTAGCCGCAAACACTACGTCAGTTTTTGAGAACTTGTCCACAAAAATATGGACAGAAAATATTCCGGGTTGATTTTTCTGATGCCGGTGTGCTGCTATTTCCACAAGAGCATCTTTTTTCACATTCAAAAATCCCGCTACAATTTGGACGCTTGAGAATCTCTCGGGTGATTGGCTTTGACCTTTCTTATAGTATTTTGGAGTTCATTCCCTGTGACATTGGGGGGGCACACAGGCTAATAATAAAGGTATTATGCTGGGTGCCCCTGAGCCATATTGGGACGTTTGAAGTGTCAACTCTGCAACCCAGTTATGGCATGTGCACTGTATTTTAATAAAAATGTATGTGTGTGGTTTACTGTTCCAGGAGTGTCAACCAGTGGAGATTCACAAGGCATGAGTTTCAAGGATGGTTTTGCGGTAAAATGTTGTCAGGGTGTGTTTGGGGTGAAGGGGTTCCGACGTGCTGGTTACCCCGAAACATGTACCCAGGAATCCTACAAGATTCCTCTAGATATGAAGACACAGACCACTGGACAAAATCCTCCCTAGGAAGCAGTTAGCAGCTCAACGCCAGATCTCCCTGCATCAGCCAGACCAGAACAGTAAGACCGGGCAGGGGGAAATCACATTCCAGGGTCCCCCATTATATGCCCTGTAATGATGGGGTTGCTAGCCCAGTAATAAAGGTGTTACCACCCAGCTGGCAACCCCTACCATCGTGCATGAGACGAGGGGTTAATGTAATTATGTGTGATAATCTGTATGTTCCCGCCTTACTACGTTGTTGCATCAAACACATACACGGGGACCGGGTCGGGAGAGCAAGGGCTAACGGTGTTCTAGTGTTTATGACCCTTTGTTCTCCTTTTCCGCCCATGGGGCCGCCATTTGCCAGAAGTACCGGCAACCGCCGCAGAACCCCATGTAGTCCTATGCAAAGTTTAAAGGGATGCTGCAACGGCGGAAAAATGATGCTGGGCTTCAAAAATGATTAAAACTGATATTCACTATCTCCGGTTCGGTGGGGCAGTAGAGAGCTGGAATTTGGCCACCGTGCAGTCATCCCTCCGGCATGATTGCATGGCAATTTTCAGCCCTCTCGGACTAACCGAACGGAGGGAGTTTATGTGTATAGGTTACGGTCGCCGCCATTGGCCGCCATGGGGGAAAAAAGTGATAGCTGGTTTAAGATACTGTGTAAACCCAAATAGGCTATCTCCAGTTCGGTGATTTCTAGAGAGCTGGAATTTGGCCACCGTGCAGTCACCCCTCCGAAAAGATTGCATGGCAATTTTCAGCCCTCTCGGACTAACCGAACAGAGGGAGTCTAGGTGTATAAGTTACGGTCACCGCAATTGGCTGCCATGGGGAAAAAAGGATAGCTGGTTTAAAATACTGTTTAAACTCAAATATCTTATCTCTGGTTCGGTGATATCTAGAAGGCTGAAATTTGACCACCAGGTAGTCACACATCTGGCCTGATGACATGGAAATGTTCAGCCCTCTCAGATTAATTGAACGGAATATTTTTATATGTATAAATTGGTATAGGCTTATTGTATTTCTCTGCCCACTGTAAAACCCGCGAAAGTTACTGGCCCATCAGGTATGCTAATGGCCAGTGACCTGTTTGAGGAGCAAGCTCCAAACAAAGGCTCACGTCCCCAGATTAAGTGTGCAGGGCAGAGAAAGAGCAGGACATGGCTATTCACGTTAAGTAAAATACAGGATTAATGCTGCACACCATGAACTGATAACTATTACTGATACTTGCTGTTGCTGCTCCTGATCCAGGGGAGTCACTATCAATGAAAAATTCCAAAGTCAGCAAAAAACGGAAGGTTCAGGCTCTACGGATTTCCAAGGAATTTATTATATCAAATACACAACGTTTCAACCATCAAAATGTGGTCTTTTACAAGTGAAGAAAGACCACATTTTATGGTTGAAACGTTGTGTATTTGATATAATAAATTCCTTGGAAATCCATAGAGCCCTGAACCTTCCGTTTTTTGCTTCTTTTTTTTATTCACGTTAAGTGCCATACTTAACACCTCTGGTCAGAGTTCCCCTGCACAAATCCCCAGATGGCAGACTTTGAGACGCCAACTTTTTAGTGTGGGGCTTGGGAGATGGGACTCTGACTGGAAGGATGTGCGCATGTGCCAACCACCTAGGGGCAGGTACCCTCCTGCTTCCCACGTTAGCTCGCAAGAGGTAATTGGGTCCAGGTAATTGTTATCCAATACCGGTGGGATAGAGACCAAATCCCATATAAGTGATTGCAAGCTCTATGCCCATTGTCTTCATTTTGTGTTCCTGTATGAACTGTATCCTGTGCTTGATGAACTACTAGCCCTGTGTCCTGGGCTATTTCATCTTCCCCTTCCTAAGTAAGTGTTATATTCAAACTGTTATTTGTCCAACATTGTGCGTCCACCTGTCTTTAAAGGAATAAAATCTCTTTATTATACCCCAGTCTTATTCAATTCAACCCAGATAATAAGGTGTATACTATAACCCTGACCCTACCGTGACATGCCCAAACCACCAGAACCGAGTGATGGGATTCAGAGTATCTCCCACCAGGTATAAGGTGGTGTGAGTAAAAATGTTTCTAAGTCCAGTGCTTAAATAATAAAAGCGGCTGTTTGCTAACTTTTGTTAGGAAGCTCCTAGCGCTCTGAAACTTGCTGTGCATATCATTCAGTTAGAAACATATAAAACAGCCACAATGTTATTTTTTGTAACTTTTTATAAAGATTGATGAATGAAAGTCCCCCTCAAATAGTGTATTAAACATAATGGGCATATTTGGGCTTTCATTCAGGACACCGGAGTCAGGGGAATACTCATTTATTGTAGCACCCCACTTAGTATGCGTGTAGTGACTCACTGTAAATGAGCTGAGGATGTGCAGCTCCTAACTTCTAAGGCATCCTGCTGGCTTGATGCCACAATGTCTGTGGAGGTCTGGAGTTGAAAGTGCTCAGTGTCCCTAAAGTATTAAGTTTGGTGGGGTTCCTCAAGTACCCCCATCCTAGTGTGAAGTCCTGACCGTTTGGCAAATGGTGGCCGATTGGTAAATGGTGGCCAGCCCGACTTTCTGTCGCTAGGTAGAACCTTATAAGAATTCCTGCAGCCCATCGGGAATCAGATTAATCTAAGATTCACCCAAGATTCATCAAGCTTCAAAGATTTCCCAAGATACCAAGATTCCAAGTGCCATTACCGTGGTGGCAGAACAAAGGAAGTAGCTCTGCCGGAGTACACGGTTGCGACTTGCACCACTGACCGAGGACAGTTCTAAGCTATTTCGCGAGTAACTCCCTCTCCTGGGAAATTGCTCCTAAAGACTTTATTTTTCAACATTTCGTTCTGGAAACCAATAATTTCGTTTGCCCCCATCCCAGTAAGTGTATTTTGACTGTAATTGCAGAACATTGTGTGTTTGTTTTTCGTGGAAAAAAATACAATTTATTTTACCTCCTTGCTTTGCTCAATCATATGATCGCGGGTATAAATGTGTTAAGAGACCTGGTCTCCTGTGACATTCACAAAATACTACAACCAATCACAGTGTGGGAACTTTCTTACCAGCTGTGACGGAGCAGCCTGTAGGCGAGGGCAATTAGACGCATTGCCGTAGCCAAGGTCGAGAGCAGAGAGAGCAGAGTGGTCGTATTGCCATAGCCAAGGACAGGAGCAGGGATAGCAGAGTGGTCATACTGCCGTAGCCAAGGTTGGGTGTCAGAGATTCGGAGTACTCAAGGAGGAAGCCGGTTCGGTACACATGGCCAGGACTGCAAAACGAAACAGGACTAGGGAGGCAGAGGGTGATGAGAAAAGCAACAGGTTCAATACTCAGCCAAAGTGCCAGTGGCACAGCTGAGCATGTAGGAGAAGGCGTCCAATAGGAGAACTGCAGCATGGGGGTGTGTGGCTGGCCAGGGTTGTCATAGGCAGAGTGCAGGTGCAAGGAGTACCTAAGAGGGCGAGGAGGCAGGGCTAGAAGACTGGAGCGCGCTTCCGTGTGCTTGGCCACGCCTTTGTGCGTGTGGCCGAGTGATGCCGTGCATGCCATGAAACTGCACTTTTTAGATGGCGCATGAGTGCGCTCGCGCGATTTAGTGCGGCGGCGGTCGGGCAGTATGGAGGGAGGCTGACGTGAATGGAGTGGGGGGACCCGTGGTGGTGCTGGTGAGTGGAAAGCATGCCGATGGCGGCTTGACTCCCCTGGTGTTACCCAGAGGTAATCAAACGGGCTTAACCATTATTAGAGATCCTGGTTACCCCCTCACGTCACATCAATGGTGCAGTTACTGAGCAATAATATAGATGAAGGGCAGTTACTGAGGTAGAATAGATATGAAGGGCAGTAACTGAGGTAGAAAATATATCGGACAGTTTCTGAGGCAGAATAGATATGAGGGGCAGTTACTGAGTTAGAATAGATGAGGAGCAGTTATTGAGGTAGAATAGTTATGAGGGGCAGTTACTGAGGTAAAAACTATATGAGGGGTAGTTATTGAGGTAAAATAGAAACGAAGGTCAATTACTTAGGTAGAATAGATATGTGGGGCAGTTGTGTTTCCTTCCATTGTTCCCATTCATTCCCTCAGTCATTTTTCCCCTTGTTATTTCTGTTTGAGCCCCAATAAACACCAGCAAACAAGAAAGCCTCTCCTTTATAAGGTATATGGGATTGAGTTAAACTGCCTGACTCTACTCACTTGTCACAGTAAGTCTGGAACAGAACAATTGATAATCTGATTTACGGGGAGAGACAGGCTAAATTATATTTATTTACAGTACATTAGAAAACAGGTGTTTAAGGTGTATATGATAACTAAATACAAATATTTTCAGGGACAATACAAGGAGCTTTCAAAATAACTTGTCATCCCAAGCGCAGTACAAAGGACACGGAACATCCCTTAAGGTTGGAGGAAAGGAAATTTCACCAGCAAAAAAGGAACGGTTTATTTACAGTAAGAGCAGCTTATACTAGAAATCTTAAAAAAAGGTTGGATCTCTTTTTAGAAAGGAAAGTGATACAGGGATATACCAAATAAGTAAACATGGGAAGGATGTTGATCCAGGGAGTAATCTGATTGCCAATTTTTGGAGTGAGGAAGGAGTTTATTTTCCCCTTTAATAGAAATCATTAAATAATGTTATTGGGGTTTTTTTTTGCGTACACCTTGATCAATATACTGTAAGTAGGGATATAGGATAGAGTATCAGTCATCTAAATGTAGCATAGGTTGAAATTGATGGATTATTTCTTTTTTCAACCGTGTCTACTTTGTAACTATGTAACTAAATGTATACCACTACTTTGTAACTATATGTATATACTGTACACATGCACACACACGCACACATATAGGAGGAGGTGTGGGGTGTTACTCATTTAAATATACTTTGCATATCACATTAGCATATTACATCTTGCATGTGTCGAAGATGTTTCTCCTTATGTTCTCTCCCTATGTGTGTGTGTTTTCTCTCTCTCTCTCTCTCTCTCTCTCTCGATATCTTTTCGATTGTAAGCTCTTCGGGGCAGGGACTCCTCTTCTGTGAAGCAGTGAATCTTTATAAAGATATACATACATTCATGAAGAGGCAGCATGAAACTATTGTACTTGTAAAAGGGCCTGGCCCGCATGGTTTGGACATGTGAAAATGGCTTATAGAAAGATCTTTTTCCATGTGGATATGCACAACTGGCAGCTACTGGAATATCCCCCTTATTCTTTCAGAGTTAGTGACCTGTGGACTCGTTCTCATCGTGACCATGACTTTGAAGCTTACTGCTGCGACTATGTGCCTGCTGCTGGGGATCAGTTTCTCAGGTAAGATATATCCCTGTACGGCTTTATTTAGAGATTGATGAAGTTATAACCACAGTGCTTTAGCACTTCTCACAAATTAGAGTTCAAACAATATATTTGTGGTACTGTAATTAGCCTTTGAAGTGGGTTGAAATATGTTAAATTCCAGTGCTATCACATTCTGTCACTCTACCTACACTTCGGGTACCGACATTATATTAGGGTGTGTTTCTATTCTATGTGCAGAACTACAGTGTTCATTCCTAGCATTGTCATATATTACAAACAGACCTCTATAGTTACAAAAATGCACGGTAATGTTTTTAATATGTATTTATTGAAAACTGCATATTTTTCAAACACCTTAATGATTTTTTTCACAAGTACAAACTGTCCATTTGATATGAAAATTGAGTATCTAAGTTAGAAAGTTTAAGTATTCAAGAATTCCCATTAAATGACATGCACCCATTTTACATACGTACAGCTGTAAGTACAATTATAGCACAAGACTCTGATTATCCCATCAGTTCTGAAAGATGTTTGTCTGATTTCAGAGCATTATTCATACAGTAACGCCCGGCAGGGCCGCCAATAGAAATCATGGGGCCAGGACAAATTAAAGGAGCAGGGCCCCCCCTGTTTAATAAACCCATTTTCCCCTCTCCCAAATTAATCACCAGCACAGCGTATTTTGTGTGCCTTAGGGGTGAGATTTGTTTGCTAGGTGGTTGTTTGAATATTCGGTTATTGCACGCGAATATGGAGTCCTATTGCCAAAAATACCAGTGTCAACTCAGTCCGCATGGGGTACAGAATAACATGGGAAAAGCTGATCACTGGTAGATTCTTGTAACGATGCACTCAGTACAAACAAGACGTGACCGCGAGGCCAAGGTGGGGATTTGGTAAACGCCAACCCGGATCAGGAACGGAGAAGTGTGGAATCCAAAAATCAAACAAGGTCAGGCAACAGGACAGGCAAGGCTCAGAAAGGAGGCAGAACTGCAGTGAACACAGCGTACATAAACAAGGTTATGCTCAGCCGATGTGCCAGAGGGCAGGCTGAGCATAAATAGGGAGAACAGTCCAATGAGGAGGGAGCAAACTCCCTAATAAGCTTGGCTGTGGTTGACTACTGGAAAACATAGCATAGCGGGTGTCACGCATAGTGGGTGCCGCGCATAGTGGGTGCGCGCTGCGCGATGGTGATGACACCGTGCAATCGAAGCATAGAGGCGGGGCCAGCTGAGGTGGCATTAGACGCTGAGTGATATCCGTGCGCACCCATAGGAGGTACTCTTGCAATGGTTGATCTGTGAGATGTGCTGCAGGGGGCAGCAGATGCAGGGCACCCGATTGTGGGTGTAGATGAGTAGAAAGCACCGAGAGGGGCGCTGATGGCGGAACCTTACAGTACCCCTCTCCCCTTCAGGAGCGACTCCAGGAAGGTTTGTCAGGATATCTTTGATGGAAAAGACATAGGAGTCTGGGTGCATGGAGACGATGATGAGGAATCCAGGACCTTTCTTTGTGTCCAAAACCTTTCCAGTATTGGATTGATCCTCTGGAGGACCTGGAATCCAGGATGGATTGTACCTCATATTCCTGTTTACCTTGTGCGAGGAAAGGTGGAGGAGGTGAGGAAGAGTCAGAAGTACGAGAGTTCAGGGTAACCGGCTTCAAAAGGGAGACGTGAAACAAAAAAGGTATTCTCATAGACGTCAGAAAATGCAGGGGTCTATGCAGTAAGCGACGAAAAAGAACTTTCGTCAGAGTTTGAACTCGCCATGGTTTTTTTGAGTTGCTCTCACAGTATGCAGGAAGGCCCGAATACATGTGATAGCAACATTTTTCAAAATGGCAAGTAGCCGGTGGTGAGACAGTCTGTCTGCCGTGAAGGGTTTCCCTGGCGAGATCTGCCTGCAGCAGAGAGATCCGTCACTCTCTCTGCGCAAATCTCGCCAGAATAAAATTACTTACAAATAACTTTTTATTCATAGTGTAGATGTGCAGGGGGTCTCCAGAGCTGAACCGCATTGTTCAGGTCGGGGGACCCCCTGTTTCCCGATATACAGGCCCCGTGATGGGGTGCCGGTATCCCCCTGCAGCATTTAAATGTCCTGGTCACGTGATTGGGACATTTAAATGCATAGTAGATACTGGCACCCCATAATGGGGCCTATATCTCGGGAAGCAGAGTATCCCCAGAAAGGAAACCAACACAGTTATGCTCCGGAGAAACCCTGCTCATCTACACTAACACACATCTCAAAACACACATATTAATAAACAATAATTCATAACCGTTGCGGATAGCTGCTATGGTAATGAAGCTGCATTAATGTAATTTTTATTAATAGTGTGTGTGTGTTGTGTATTGCAATGTTTATTGTGGGCAATTGTCCCCATTAACATGCTATTATGCCTTAACTCCATTGCCTTATCGAATAGCCGCTAAGGTAGGGTAAGGTAAAGTAAAGATGCTTTAATATATATTTTTTAATAGTGTGCAGGGGCAGGGGGACTCTTGAGCTGAACTGCATTGATTTCAGCCACGGGGACCCCCTGCTTCCCGGGTTAGAGACAACAGTATGGGGCATCGGGTGCCAGTGTCGCCGCAATTTTTATTGCGTGACATTGGGATACCGGCACCCGATACCCCATACCGGGGCCTGCAACTCATAAAGCAGTGGGTCCCTGAGCCAGAAATTAAAGCGGTTCAGCTCAGGAAACCCCCTACTCATGAACAATATTAATAAAAAAATATATTAAAGCAGCTTCATTACCTTAGCAGCTAACCGCTAAGGCAATGAAGGGGTTAAGGTAAAATAGCATGTATATTGGGGATAATTGCCCCCAATAAACATTGCAATACACACCACCCCCCCCCCCCCATGCCCCCAACAACCACTCTACCCCCTAACATTCATATTATAGCTTAATTGTTTGGTGATGCACAGGAATTATACTACGAGCTGGCGTTAGCCCTCGGGTGGTTTCCGCTTGCCTGCAGTACCAATTCTGTGCCGCAAAAAAAATATTAAATAACACATAAATACTTTTAAAGAAATACTGTACACCCCACCCACCCCCTAACACATTCAGTACAGTAATGGTCAAAATTAATATTCTCCACATATGAATAATAATGCATTTGCCCATTTCAAATACAAGAAGCAGCAGAAATAAAATAAATACATCTTGCACTCACCCCTGCCAGGCACCCACGATGAAGGCCGTCCTCATCCTCACACGTCCCTGTCCTACGGCGCTGTAAAACAAAAAAAAGAATAAAGAGCGACAGTATAATGGCCCCTAACCCCCCCTCACCCACTACTTACCTGGGTGGCCTTTCCACCCTTCCCCACTACCCACCTGCGAGGCCTGTGGTGGGGAGCGGGTTTAACCAGGCTTATAATAAAGGTCAAGCCCACTTGTTACCCCTGACCCGTGTTTTGGGGTCCTAGAGTGTCAGCACTTGGGCCCAGGCATTGTGTATGCATTACTGTGACTGTGTGCAAAATATGAGACAACAGCCATTTTTGTGCTTTACCTTTTTCAGAGGTGCTGGGACCGGGAGATTTTCAGAAGGTAAGTTTCAGGGTGGGTTTGCCGGAGAAAGTTGTTACAGATCGTGGCTAGGTAACGGGGTTCCCGAGTTATGAGTTACCCCAGAAATGTATCTGGGAATCAAGTGAGCTTCTCAGATACATGGAAGCCCAGTGCTCTAGGCAGACCCCCACCCTGAAAACTTTCTTGCAACTCACCCCTAGGATGTACTGCTTCAGCATAATCCAGGAAAAGGTAATATGAGGCACAGGGTTGCCTGGTATAGAGGAAGTTTGTTTTATTAAAATAGGGTTCAGGGGGAAAATCATATAATGTGTAAAATGTATGAATTATGGTAATAATGATTTTGAATAAAGGATAAGAGAATGGGTGTTAACCATCCCCCAAGATTTATAAGTAGGTTTTTGAAGTAATGTCATAGGAAGTCAGTTAGAAAAACAACTAATTTGCATAGAAAGCAGAGGGAGCTTCAGAGACATTTGTCCAAGAGGTGTTAAACCTTTTGATGACACGTAGGGTGTGTAAGCCTGGGCTTTGAAATGCTTAGCAGGATTAGAAGGTGTTAACATCTTGTTAGCAGGAAAGACCAAATAATTTGTTAGCCCTTCCATGCTAATTGAAGCCCCAATATCCTTAGATCAAAAGGGTACCTTAGGCCTAGCTAAACTGAGTGGCATTCAGGAAGAAAACAGAATGGCATATGCTCGGGCAAGTAGCCAGTGTGGCGAAGATGACAATTTTGTTGCACATGCTCAGACACTGTTCTGAAGCTTCTGCCAGGCTACCTGTGGTACTGGTGGAGCATGTCCATTGGCAAGGGATAAAATTCCCAGAGTTTTGGGAATTTTTAAAAAGTCATGAAGTCAGTCAGAGAGTTAGATTAATCAATTCCATCAGATTCATCTAAGTTTTTCATGAGTTCCATCAGCTCCATCTTGTGTGATTCGCCTGAGATTCAGTCCCATTTGAGGAGTTCCAGCTCTGAGTAAATCGCCTAAATTTCTGAGAGGCCTAGTGACCAGAATCCAACAACAAACGGCCACAGAAAGGAAAAGTGGCTGTGAATTATTTTGCTGTGTGTTTGCAACTAGAAAAGATTATTTTGTTATCCCAGTTTCCAAAGTAAGTGTGTCTTTTTCTTGTAATTTGTGTAACATAGTTTTGTACGTTCCTTATGTGAATAAACACAATTAATTTTTATCTCTCTGCTTTTCTCAATCAATGATCCTGGTAATTAAAAGTCTTAATAAGCTTGGTCTACTGTGACAAGGCTAACCAACCTCACCCACTACCCACCAGGGAGGCCTACCCAACCTCACCCACTACCCATCAGGGAGGCATACCCAACCCCCCTTGGGAACAATACCCACTTCACCCCCTCCCCACTACCCACAATTAAAACACTACAGAGAACAGCCTCACTACCCACCTCTTAGGCCCCACAATAAAAATGAACATATTAATAAACATTAATACATAAACCACTGTGGCAGTGATGGGGTAAACCAGGCCAATAATAAAGGTATTATGCCCGGCTGCTTAACCCTAAACCTTGTTGGGACTGAAGGGGTTAATTGTGTGGCCACCAAAATGCCATGTTTTCCCTATACCATATATTTATTGTCACTGTTTTGCAGCTCAGAAGCTAGCTGCAGTGTTATGACTGAATGGGAAAATGTGCAAACTGTGTTAGCGACACAAGGGAGAGCTTCTAGTGTTGTGCCATCTCCATACTTCAAAGGGCACACTGCTAAGTTGGTGCCCCAGTGTCTAGAGAAGTCCTGAGATGAAAAGCCTTAAAGACCCTAGGTGTTAGGGTGGCCGGGATATTGCTAAGTACCAGATACCGGTCCGAAGTACAGTATGGGTTATTCACACTTGGTAGCCAAACCCCAGACTTACTGTCGCCAGGTAAGAGGTTGGGCCTGCAACTTAGGTGTCAAATTAGCGCATGCTCTTAGCACACCGGGAAGCAACTTCTGCCCTTTTTGTGAGCTTCTTGAAAGTTTGGGATAGGTGGTAAAATTTGTTCCCACGGGAGGATTGGCTTGGTATGTTAGAGATAGGACCCTTAACCCTATAAAAATGCCTGCAGCCCAGTCCTAGTCAGATTCCCCTGTTCCATCTAAGATTTACCAAGAAACGTCCAAGTTACAGCGTCAGCGGTTGCGGAGTGTGAGGGGTTAGCTACATCGTAACCAAGGATTATGCCCCTCTTCCAGAATTCGTTTGAGCTAAGGACTTTACAAAAATATTCCTTTTGGCGGATTGTCACACGGCTCAAAATGCGCACCCCCATGCATGCGTGCAGGGGTGTCCAGAGATTTTGTTTGCAAGTCATTCGTTCCGTGGACATTTTATTTAGTTTCCCCATCCCAATAAGTGTTCATTGAGTGTAATTTTGAAGATTTGTGTGTTTGTCTTAAAAGGAAATACATTACAATTTATTTTGTCCACCTTGTGCTCAATCCAGAATCCCGGTATTAATGTGTTGATGAGACCTGGTCTACTGTGACACCCACCCCTTTTGCCCCCCCATAAAAACATGATTTTTTATTATACATACAGGGTTAATACCCCAGGCCTATGGTAGTCCCCGGTGGTCCCGAGAGGTGTCCGCAGACCACACAGTGCACCAGAGGGGCTGTCCACAGGGCATGGGGGTCTCTGGGTGTTCCCTGCTTGGTGCCGTGGGCCTACAGGTGGTTCCCCCAGGTCACCCTGAGCCACACTTGGGTCCTCGGGTTGTTCCTACGTGGGCCTGGGTGCACTCGGGTTGTCCCTGCTGGTCTGTGTGGCTCCTACAGCTGTGGGGCCCATGGTTTTTCCCCCAGGTGACCCCTGTGGGTCCGCAAGTGGTACCCGTGGGCGTCCGGGGGCCCTCAGGTGGTCTCCATATGTCCCCGCAGACCTGAGGAAACAACCCTTTATGTAAAAAAAAATAAAACATGTCCTACATTTAAATAAATCAACCCCCCTCACCACCAAACACATACAGTACAGTAATGTGCAAAATAACTATTATCCAGATATGGATAATTGATTACTTGTCCATTATTAATCACATAAACCAGCATAAGTAAAGTAAATAAATACAGTTGTACTTACCACATCAATAAGATGTATGTCCCTATCAGGTAACAGCTCCCTGTCCTCCGTTGGCACAAAAATACATTGCAAATACATTCTAATGCCCCATAACCCCTTAATTACCTTATTGGTTAATAACCATAAAAGTAATTAAGGGGTTAACCCACCCTGCCACTATACCCACCCACGAGGCCTAGGCACCCTCCCCAGGCAAATACCCCCACCCTTCACCATTCATTTTTACAGTGGGTGAGGGTGGTTAGGCCTCCCAGGTGGGTAGTGTGTGAGGATGGGTTAACAACTTAATTACTCTTGCGGTTACTTACCACTTTGGTGCTTAAGGGGTTAGGGGCCATTACAGTATATTGTCTCTTTTTATTCTTGTGTATTTTTTGCAGCACCGGGAGGGCAGGAACGGGGTGAGGATGAGGACGGCCTTCATCGTGGGTGCCTGGCAGGGGTGAGTGCAAGATGTATTTATTTTATTTCTGCTACTTCTTGTATTTGAAATTGGCATATCCATATGTGAATAATAGTAATTTTGTCCATTACTGGAGTGTACTGTATGTGTTAGGGTGCGGGGGGGTGTATTTATTTAAAAATATTTATGTATTTTTAATTTATTTTAATTTATTTTATGGGGCACAGAATTGGTACTGCAGGCAAGCGGGGACCCCCGGACACCTGCGGAACCACCCATGGGCCACCGCCGGCCTGTAGTATAATTCCTGTGCAGAAAAAATAATGTATTGTATGTTAGGGGGTATAGGGGTTGTTGGGGTCACAGGTGGTGGGTGGGTAGCTTATTTGATATACCGTAGTAATGTTTATTGAGGGCCTATGATGTGGGTAGTGGAGCTGTAGTGTGTATTGTTTTTATTGTGTGTAGCGGGGTTGAGTGAAGGGGGTATTTGTCCCTTGGTGGGTGTTTAGACATTGCGGGTGGGTAGCGGGATGGGCTAACCCCTTCATTGCCTTAGCGTATTAACGGCTATGGTAATGAAGGGTTTTACTCCATCCGAAGCCCCCCTGCAAGGCCTAAACAATGACCAAGGGACAAATACCACCTTCACCCACCCCCGCTACCCTCTACCTGGCGAATCTCAGTCTTGGCTGGGCAGCCATTTGACGATCTGCCCTGACTTTACACTAAGATGGGGGTACTTGGGCTAACCCTCC
Source organism: Ascaphus truei (assembly GCF_040206685.1). Lineage (NCBI taxonomy): Eukaryota > Metazoa > Chordata > Amphibia > Anura > Ascaphidae > Ascaphus > Ascaphus truei. The sequence goes on from NC_134483.1 coordinate 27,262,299, forward strand.
CCACTTCACACCTTGGTAGGTCGGAGTTTTTTCAGACATCATGGCAGCACACCAGCGGGATGTCTTAGAAGTCCGGGGCTGGATATGCTCTGCTCATTCAAAGGAATTTTCTGCCATGCATTTCTAAACAACAGTGATCATAAATTAAGTGTTTTTTCTGTCTCTGGTGTTTTGAATGAAAGCCCCAATGTGCCTAACATGTTGGAACCATTAAAATTAATTCATCAATTTTTATATAAACTTATACAAATTGTAATATGTGATTTTCCAAGTTTTTACCTGAAAGACACTTTGTAAGGAATCAGGGAGCACGTCCTTTGCGGCGCACTTTCTCATTTTCTGCTGCCTCGCGCAACCCCGCTATTTACACAGCATGCTCGCGAAGGAACCTTGTGAACATCACGGAGTCTGGCTCCGCTCCCCAGTTATGGCACATGTTGGCGTCACGCAGCGTGCACATGTGATGCGTGTGCACCGCTCCACAGCTGCGGGTCAACACTCTCATCATGCTCACATGTCTCCTGCACTGCTCCACCTATCCCTGCCTCCGCTGAGGCCGCACCTCTACTCCTCCCCTCTCTTTCATTGGTCCTGATTTCCCATATATGCTCAGTTGTGCCACTTGCACTTTGGCTGAGCATAGTTCCAGTTGCGTTGTTCTCCCACTTCCTGGTTCTTAGCCTTGCCTTGTCTCCCGTTCCTTCTTCTTTCAAATTGATCTCCTGTGTTCCGACCCAGCTTGACCCTTGGACTCTGCACCTCTGCCTTACTTACCCCAGCTTACCTCTGACCTTCCGCATCTCTCCAATCCTGACCACAGCTTATGGACCTCTAAATCCTAACTAATGACCACGGCTATTGACTCTGAATATTCTACTGGCTCCTACCTCTGACCTTGGCAAGTATCAAAACTAATCTAACCTCTCCAATCCTGACCCAGCTACCCCAAACATCCTCTCTCAAAACGTGCCCCCGTGTCTGTTGGTGGCGTTTCAACCCATTCCCACCTCAGTACCGGGGTTCCGCCTTGTTTGTGGTGAGCAAATCATTACAGTATGCACAGGCCCACAAATATGGACCCCACTGAGTTGGGTCAGGCTTTGACCTCAGTTGGTGACATGTGCTCCAAACTGGAGAATCATGCTCATTCCTTGCACAATCTTTCGGGGCTATTACGTTGCAACACTAACAGGCCAGTCCTCTGAGAACCGTGACCCCTTTCTTGTCCTCACTGGACAACAATCTCTCCGCTGAACTCCATCTTCTTACTCCAAATCGCTACTCTGGTGACCACCATGGGTTTAGGGGTTTCCTTAACCAATGTGCGATTCAATTCGAGCTAAATCTAAGGTGGCGTACATCATCACCCTACTTACCAGAGGCGCCCTGGCATGGGCATCCACCATCTGGGAACGGAGACTGGAGCTGACGCGGAACCTCGAAAACTTCACTATCGTGTTCAGACGTGTCTTCGACACTCCGGGCCATAAGGTGAAAGCTGTATCTTCTTTATTTCATCTTTTCCAGGGTTCTTGGCTCGATATGCCCTGGAATTTCGTACCATTGCAGCTGAGACAGGCTGGAACAATGAGGCCTTGTCGGCAGCCTTTTGGCAAGGTCTATCCGACTCCCTTAAGGATGTTGGCTGCTCAAGAGCGTCCTGCTGATCTGGTGGAACTCATTGCTGTCTATATTAGAGTTGATCAACATCTTCAGGAGGAAAGGCCAAATGTTCTCGCTCTTTGCAACGCCTGGCCAGATCACCGGATTTTCAATTTTCTACTACAGATCCGCCGCCTCCTGATAATCCGGAACCCATGCAGCTAGGAAGCCACCGGTTATGCTTCTCGAAGAGGCAGCGCAAACGTACCAATGGACTGTCACTATTGTGGTCATTCCGGGCACAAAGTCCTTCTCTTCCCGCTCAAACTGGGAAACGCCACTCCTCAATGAGTTATCAAGGAATCACATTGTGCACTATCTCTCCTTCCCTTTCTTCCCAAGAAATCTGTCCTACTCGGATCATGCTCCCTATCTCCCTCAAAGGGGCCGATTTCCAGATCAGGACCTCCTCCTTTATTGAATCCAGTTTCGGGGCAACTTTATTGACCATAGTTTCGAACTAAAGAATTCTATTCCTTTCATCCATAAAGCTTTGCCCGTCTGATTGGAGGCCATCAATGGATGCCCACTTCATCCGGCCTTCCTTTCCATTGAAACAAGCAAAAATATAATTTGTAAGGAATCCGTTCCTGGATTTGGCTGGAGCTCACTCTTGCAGAGTTGGTGAGCTCTCACAACAGACCTTCCCTTGGATTTGCAAGCACGCACCTGTGCTTGCAATCACTGCAGCTCTGCCCCTATTTGCTGGCTATACTATATAGATCCAGCCCCTCCCCCCAGGAAGTTGCTGAGCATAACCCTAGATTCACTAGGGTGTAACTGTGTTTGCCACAAGAAACTTTGTCTTAGCCTTGCCTTGTTCATGTGACCTCCTGCATTCACCCCAAGCAGAGGTCTGCCTTTTGGTTCCTGTACTGGAACCACTGCACTGGATCTCCAGTGCTAGTCTTGCCTTGTTACGGAGACCTGCTGCACCCCAGTTAGGGGTCTGCTTCCTGGTTCCTGTGCTGAAGCGCTGGGCCCCCAGTACCAGCTTGACCTTGTTCCAGAGACCTGCTGCATTCATCCCAGGTAGAGGTCTAATATCTGGTTCCTGTGCTGAAGCGCTAGTCCTCCAGTGGCAGCCTTGCCTTGTTCCCGAGACTTGCATTCTCACCTTGCAGAGACCTTATCATGGGCTGCTCCCGCTCCTCGCGCAGAAGCCATTCCCGCACTTCAGCTGCTACGCTGAAGCGGTGTGCTCCTGACTTTCTGTTGCCGAACTCCAGCCTGGACATCGATTTCTCTACGTCTCCAACCATGACCCTGGCGTGTCAATGGACTACTCTGGCCTCTCCAACCCTGACCCTGCTACGAATGACTACGAACTGCGCAATCCAGAACCGGCTGCGTGGTCTAAGGTCGGTGTATTCACATCCCTACCTCAGCCCTGCAGTCTGGTCCCGGTTTGTGGCGAGCACGTCCGTTACACCCTCCTAACGATGGTTGGCCATCAGGAGGAGATTTCCCTGGATGTCATTCATACACCATCCATCGAGGTGATCCTAACATTGCCATGGTTACAACAACACAATCTGCAACTTAACTGGGCCGTTAATGAACCCATACAGTGGAGTCCCCATTGCGCTGAGATCTGTGTAACTTCTACTCAACAAATCTGTGTCCTAATTACTCCCAAGGAGGATAAGAGTGCCTTACCTGGGATCTACGCAGAATTCAAGGACGTGTTCGATAAGGTTTGATCTGAAGTTCTTCCCTGTCTTGCCCAGAGGTAAATCATACCCCATGTCGCTTCCTGAAACTAAAGCCATGTCGGAATATATCCAAGAAATTGTTAAGAAAGGCTTCATTCGGAATTCCTCATCCCCACCTGGAGCCAGGTTCTTCTTCGTTAAGATAATAGACGGTTCTCTTTGCCCTTGCATTGACTATAGAGGGCTAAATAAAATCTCGCTAAAGATCCGCTACCCGCTACCCCTTATCTCTGAACTTTTTGATCGTCTCTAAGGAACAATTATCTTTTCTAAGCTAGATCTGCGTGGTGCATATAATCTGGTTTGGATAAGGCAATGTCACGAGTGGAAGACGGCCTTCAATACCCGAGACGGTCATTACGAGTATTTAGTCATGCCCTTTTTCTGCGTAATGCCCTGGCCATTTTTCAAGAATTTGTGAATGAGATATTCCGGGATCTCCTGAACCTATTGTCATCGTCTACCTTGATGACATTCTAATTTTTTATAAGTCCCTTCCTGAACGTATCAATCACACTAAACTGGTCTTATCTCGTCTTCGTGAAAATCACCTTAATGCCAAATTAGAGAAATGCCAGTTCCACCAGACTTCCACGACATTCCTAGGATACATTATCTCGGACTCTGGTTTTGCTATGGACCCTGCCAAGATTAAGTCAGTTGTGGACAGGCCACAACCCACTTCTCTCAACGATATCCAGCTTTTCTTAGGATTTGCGAACTACTATCGTAGATTAAATCGAGAATTTTCTACTACAGTAGCCCTGATAACAGCCTTAACCAAGAAAGGGGCAGATGCTGCTTCCTGGCCATCCAAAGCGGTCCAGGCGTTTGATCTTCTCAAAAGAACTTTCATTTCCGCACCCATATTAATTCATCCAGACCCCAAACTACCCTTCACCTTGGAAGTAGATATGTCCGATGTAGGGGCCTGCGCCATATTATCTCAGAGACAGTCACCACAAATCAAGATACATCCTTGTGCCTTTTAAAAAAAAAATGTTGTCAGTAGAACAGAACTATGACGTTGGTAATCGGGAGCTTTTAGCTATTAAACTCACACTACAGGAATTGAGACACCTCCTGGAAGGTAATGAACACCCAATCACCATTCTCACAGTTGATAAGAACTTGCTGTATATTGAGAGCGCCTGTCGTCTTGGAGCCTGCCAGACCTGCTGGTCACTTTTTTTTTCACGATTGAATTACATCATTTCTTTTCATTCCGGGTTTAAAAAATTTAAAAGCAGCTGCCTTATCTCGCTAAATCTTAGCCGAAGACAAACCAGAGTGCCAATCAGAAACCATCCTTCCATCTAAATACATCATGTCTGGCAACTATTTTGACGTCCTCGTTGACATTTTAGCGAATCAATCTCATATTCCCGAAGGTCTAGAGCAAGCCTATCCAACTCCAGTCCTCGAGGGCCGCAAACAGGCCAGGTTTTCAGGATATCCCTACTTCAGCACAACTGGCTCAATTAGTCATACTGAGCCACTAATTGAGCCAACTGTGCTGAAGTAGGGATATCCTGGAAACCTGACCTGTTTGCGGCCCTCGAGGACTGGAGTTGGACAAGCCAGGTCTAGAGGTTCTGGATGGTTGTTTGTATGCGGCACCACGTTTTCGCAAGAAAATTTGGGAATAAAGACATTCATCTAAATCGGCTGGGCATCCCGTTACCCGAAGATCTACCGATCTCATTAAATGAACCATGTGGTGGCCCACTATGCAAAAAGACACCAAACTATTTGTCAAGTCTTGCTTCACATGCGCTCGCAACAAGAGCTCTCGCAACAAACCACCTGGACTCTTATGCCCTCTGCCCTTACCAGACCGCCCTTGGAGTCACTTGTCCATGGACTTTATTGTGGAATTACCTTCCTGCAAGGGAATAACCGCCATCCTTGTTGTAGTTGACCGTTTTTCTAAACAATCTCATTTCATCCCTTTAAAAGGCCTTCCCAACTTGGTTACGCTAACAGATATTTTTACCAAAGAAATCTTTTGCATCCATGGATTACGTTTAAGCATAGTCTCTGATCAAGGCTTACAATTCGTTTCCAAGTTTTGGCAATCTTTTTACCCAGAGGATGGGCATTTCCTTAAATTGTTCGTCCAGACCAACCCCTCAGACCAATGTCAAACCGAGAGGACAAATCAAACCCTGGAACAATGTCACAAGAGAACAGAATTGACATATAATAACCAGGCCAGATTGAACAAGATTAGGATATAGTAAACTGAATGAGTTTATTTCTTATGAGCAGAACAGACAATACATCAAGCAATATATCAGTTGTTACAGTCACGACCAGCACAGGAATAAGGGGTGCAAGCAATTATATAGATGCAGGACCCCATTCCTTACATGGCAGTTCAGTTATTGGTGAACAATTATCTTGTCCCAATCACAGATTGACAGGTAACGCGAGAAGCAGGGTTAGCCCAGCCCCTCATTAATACACTCCTCCCCTGGTCCTACTTGGCCAGCCCATTTATAAAAAAATATGACAAGAGGCCTGGGTGCTATTATGTCTAGTAAAAATGGTTATTGGGCAGAGACTGTTTCTGTAGGGGTGTTACATTTAACAGGTCACACTGGTTAGCGTCCACCCGTGATACTTGGCTGCATATGCAATGAGGGCAAGTCACCTCCATTGATGTACAGGTCTTTCTCACCTCTGGCTAACTTATCTACAGGGGACAGTACATCACAAAACCTTTCAAGGAGCTTCCTTTGATTGTATAATTACATATCAAAGCTGCCATTTGGCAAGCTTTCAAACCTATATCCAAACTTATAGGGAAACCAGAGATAACGCATAACTATATTTCCCATGTAGTAAATCAGATTAAAAATATGTATGCGACATGTGTTCTTGGCATAGTAAAACATATCCAAATTTCACCTTTCTAGCATAAACACATGCAGAGATATGATTCTATGGGGTTTACATTATAACAATTACACGGTTAACCCCTATCTCCACAATGACTTGCCTTGATTGCCTCATTAACACATCAGAGGGCTCATGCAACTCGCATTGCCATTCTGAATACAAATATGACATAAACATGGTGAAATCATACTTCCTATTAGTATGAAGGGGTTAACAATCCCTGGTCCGCCTGCTATAGGTGGGATTTAACTTGAGTCCAAATATCATCTTCGTAGCATGTACAGTATATAGCAAAATATATAATGTTTACACTTTATCTATTGTCAGGAATACAATACCATTCTCCCCCTTTCTCCATGTTAATACATAACATAGCAATTAATTCTGCTGAAGCGGGGGAATGCAGATCAACCTATACACAATATGGTTAACCCATTCCCTCCTGACATGATTTATACACCTACAGGAATATAATAGAGCTGCAGGGAGTTGCAGCCTTATTCTGGGGACAAAACAGATGTGACAAGAGAATGCAAGTTATTACCCAACACACTTTAACCCCTTATGTCCCACACATGATTGTAGGGGCTGCCAGCTGGGGGGTGACCCCTTTATTCAGACCTGGCATAGCCTCCCATCATGACAAACAGTACTTATGGTGCTTCATCTCCGACGCCCAAGACAACTGGGTGGATCTTTTTCACTGGGCAGAATTCGCCCTCAATTCTCTAAGGAACTAATCAACACAATAATCCCCATTCTTTATTAACTACGGATTTTATCCTGCATGACTACCCATCACCTCTTCTTCTTCCGGGGTCTCGCCATGGAGAAAAGAATCAATTCTTTGCAAGAATCTTGAAGGAAAATTCAATGGACTCCGGGGAGGCGACTCGCAGAAAAAATTCCCAGGTGGATCATCACTGTCGCAAGGTACCCAAGTTTAAACCAGGAGACAGATTGTAACTTTCTTCGAAGAACATCAGGCTCAAGACACCTACTCTCAAATTGGCCCCAAGATTTTTGAGCCCTTACTCTATCCTGGAGAAGATCAATCCAGTTGCGTAACGTCTCCAGCTTCCCTCATCCATGAGGATACCATCAGTGTTCCATGTATCTCTCTTAAAGCCTGCCTTCCAAAGTTCTCAGTTTCCAGACTCCTCTTCTATTCCTGCTCCAGTGATCGTACAAGAACAAGAAGAATACAAGGTACAATCCATTATTGATTAGAGAATTTCAAGAGGAGCGGTACAATATTTGGTTCATTGGGAAATACATGCTCCCAACCTAATATGGTGGTTTCATGTGAAGTATCCCCTCAAGCCATATTTGAGTCCAGAGGCCGGACTGTTAGGAATCGGTGAGCGTGTCCTCCGCAGCGCACTTTTTCCTTACCTGCTGTCTCGCGCCACCATGCTGTTTACACCTCGCGCGCTCACGGAGGAACCTTGTGGACGTTGCGGAGTCTGGCTCTGCACCTGGTTACGGAGCGCCGACATCATGCGGCATGCACAAGTTACTCGTGTGCACCGCTCCCCAGCTGAGCGTCAACACTCTAGTCATGCTCACGTGTCTCCTGCACCGCTCCACCTATCCCTGCCTCCATTGAGGCCACACCTGTACTCCTCACCTCCCTCTCATTGGTCATGATTTTCCATATACGCTCAGCTGGGCCACTTGCACTTTGGCTGAGCATATTTCCAGTTGCATTGTTCTCCCACTTCCTGGTTCGGAGTCATGCCTTGACTTGTCTCCCATTGTCTTGCTCTTTCAGATTGATCTCCAGTGTACCGACCCGATTTGACACTTGGACTCTGCACCTCTGGCTTATTGACCACGCCATACCTCTGAACTTCCACTTCTCGCCAATCCTGACCACGGCTTATGGACCTCTACGATCCTACTGGCTTTAACCCCTGACCATGGCTATCGGACTCTGACTATTCTACTGGCTCCTACCTCTGACCTCGGCAAGTATCAAGACTAATCTAACCTCTCCAATCCTGATCCGGCTAACTCGACCATCCACTCTCCAGATGTGCCCCCGTGGCTGTGGGTGGCGTTTCTACCCATTTCCACCTCAGTACCAGGGTCCCGCCTTGTTTGTGGTGAGCACAGCGTTACACGCTTACAGCAAATCTCAGCGCTCTAGGAGCTTCCTAGCAAAAGTTAGCTAAAAGACGCTTGCTATGCTGCCAAATGCTGGACTTTAAAAACATTTTTCCTTTTCACTTATACAGTCAAATCACTGCTACCTTGCACACTTAACTTAGATATGATATTACTCTCGCCCTTTATACCTGGTGGGAGATGTTCTGAACCCCAATCTGTGTTCTGGGGTTTCGGTCATATACCGTGGGACCTTTGAATGTAATTCATGCCCCTGTCCGGTCTTACTATTCTGGTCTGTGCTGAAACAGAGAAATCTATGCTGCTTGACACTCCTGGAATAGTAAGACACACATACATTTTTATAACAATTACAGTGTTTCTGCCATCATTGGGTTGCATAGCTGACACTTCACAATTCTCCAATATGGCTCGGGGGGCACCGAGCTGGGCATAATACCTTTATTATTGGTTGGGTATCTCCTCACCCTCACACCTCCGCACCTCAAAGTATAGGCACTGTTACAACCGCCTCATCTGGCGGTTTGATGGGCCGGACAACTCTTGTAGTTACAGGCTAAAAGTATTTGTCCTTGTGGGATAGTCCACCCGCATAGCCATGCTTGCTGCCCTGCTTGTGCTGGATGGTGAAGTCAAATTCTTGCAGGGCAAGACTCAAGCGCAGCAGTTTGTCATTTTCCCCGGACACCCATTGTAACAAACTTAGGAGTTGTGATCCGTGATAACCCCTCACCGTCAGAGGCTACCACACTTCTCCCACTGCGCATGCACGTCTTGTTGTTATGTGCAACGCTCAAGATGGCTGCCCCCCACACTCCCGATAGTACGCGGCGCTCCGGCGGGTACATCAGCAGTTCCCCCAAACTGGAGGTAAGGAAGGGGACTCTTATACATCAGGAACTCACAGGCTATTGATTAAAAGTGAGAAAACAATTTGTTTTAACCTATATCGATATTTTGGTCCCCTCGTGGACCTTTCTAAATATATATGTCAGGGTTCCCCTTTGACCTCCTTACCTCCAGTTGCGTGCGTGCACCCAGGTGAGGTGCGGGAGGCGCTGCGTGGGGTGTGGAGTGGCGAGTGGATCGCTGGAGGCTTTGGTGGCTACCCTTGCAGGGCGCCGCCATCTTGGTTGCGATTGCGCATGTGCGAGATGCTGCTCATGTGCAGGAAAAGCACACAAATGGCGGCCAATAGGAAGAGGCTCCGAACAGGGACTACATATCCCATGAGCCTTAGGGACAAGTCACATGGTATGTATCAGTGAATAGGACTGCCGCTTCCCCTGCAAAGGGAAGATAGATACATTTCTGCATGCTGCAGCCAGGTTAGTCGGAGCTGGGACGCAGAGAGGTGAGGGTGTATGTGCAAGGTGTCTGTGGCCCCTGCACTAGGCCAGAGACACCTTAATAGGCCCCAGCTAGGCCCAGACTTCCCTGTATGATTGTGGCTGCATTAGGGACAGGCCCTTAGACAGAGACAGTGCCCCATTAGCTATTCAGTATCAGGGACACAGCTGTGACACTGCACAGCACTGGGGACCAGACCATCATTGCATCACAGAGACTATCTTTATGTGGGACACTCCAGCCGGATACCACTCCACGTGGAGGCGGACTCATCACGGAGGTGGACTCCATCACTGGATCATCGGATCCTGTTCATTCAGTCAGTGCGCCTGGGTGCTGAAGCACCCTGCAGGTACCTACTAAACTACGTGCACCAACCATTACACCTAGGCTAGTGAACAGCACTGTTTCACACATTGGGGTTGGTGTGGGACTTTTGGGACACGGCGGTGGGATACGGCCATGCGAGGTATGGTGGATAGCTGTTCCTGGTTAGTATTTACTATTACCGTTATAATATGTGTTGCCAGCAAAGGTTATTGTTATTTTATAGTGTGTGTGTGTGTTTACTAGTATATTTTTTTCCCGTGAGGAGCTCCCCCACTACATTGGGATCCCTCCCAGGTGGAGGTGCTACACCAAGATTATTGTTACTGTATATCATCCCGGGCTCCCCGTGGCGGAGGCTTGGGACCTCCGTGACCCAAAAGGTAATGGCGCCACCAGTAGCCTCTTTACAGTACAGGGAAAGAAGGCTACATATACGTGTGAGTGTGCATTAGTAGAAAGTCTTTAGGGGAAGAGCAAACAGAACAAAGGCCCATCGTTCAGACTGTACACATATTTATTGAAAAAATAAACTTATAAAAATGCCCTCACAGTAGTACATGAGTTAAGAGAATTTCTCTAAGAATGTGCTTCTCATCAGCTCCTTCGGTTTCGACGCCCATACTGTTAATCCGACCACTATAATGCCAGCAGTTTAATCTATTCATCCTGTGCTGGAAACATATCGTAGTCATGTCAATAATTCTGTTTTGTAGGTCCTGATACTGCTGCTTCAGCCTCATGTGACTGCGATTACTATTTTGGCGGCTGCATTATCAGTCAACCGCCCCCTGAAAATTTGGCCTGTTATTGTGCATACCAAGGACTCTGGACCTGTGGAGGAGTAATAACAAAGTGCCCACAATCTGACAATCCTCGATGCAAGACCCCAGATAATTCGCTACTTACCTGCATACTAGGAGGTGGAGACTGTGGCGCTTACCCTGAGAAATGTAAATGTGACTACCACCCAGGGGGCTGCAGTATTGCTCACCCAGCTCTGCCAAACACTGCATGCAAATGCATTTACATGTATTTCTGGACCTGTGTAGGCAGATTAGTGAGGTGCAAAAATGTCAACTCTAGAAAATGTCTCAATCCTGATTTAACCCGTGAGTCCTGTCTGCAGGGAGGGGGAGATTGTTCTGGATATTAGAAGCATTTGAAACCCACTGATATTTACAGGCTGTAGATAACAAGCTTCCAGAACAGGAAACCTACAAAATTTTAAATTACTCTCATTTTATTAGAAAAATCATATGATTTGAGGATCACAGATTAATTTAATAGGTCCGCCTCAAATTATTAGTTACCATATACAGTGTACTAGATCTCTTCAACCATAATGACCACAAAACCATATACAAAAGAATAGTAACAATGTCATTGACACACAATATGATGGAATCTGAGATCCTTAAACTGCAGGAATATATTAATTGACTGTAATCAATAAAGTTAATCAATTAAGGCCAGAAAAGTGTTCAATCATTTTATTAGTAGAACTCTGTGTGTGCTGTGACAGTGGAGAGGAAATACTGATCAGCTGGTTTAGCTCTTACTGCTAGAGCAGTGGCCCAGATATGCACATGTTAAGGGGTCTGTGTGCCGGTGAAGGGGTTAATTGAATAAGTTTGTCGGTGGTAAGTGGCTCAATTGAAGTTCTGTATCACTTCCTAAACCGCAAAACCCCCCAGGGAAGTCTTAATCACAAACTCAAGTGGATAAGTGGTTTGAGGTCTAGTTGAAGTGGCAGAATGCAACAATGTATCCTGTGGTCTCATTAACCAATTAAGGTCAAGTGGTGGTTAAGGTCAAGTGGTGGAGTGCTACTGCGGTTACCGATTCCAGCAAGCAATACATTGTATGCCATAGTTCAAACCACAAACCACATTACAGAACCTATTCAATAAAGTAGCTAGCATTTGTTAGGAAGAAGCAAGCACTCTAATTTTTGGAACACAGATAGTTGAGAATGTAACATTCACATACATGTTGTTTTTATATAACCCACACATACTGAATGTACATATAACAATAAAATGTGTTTCAGGTATGTTTTAAAATGTAAAGGCAGGAACCCTTTCCTGACAGTCCGGCAAGGAATCCATTAGCACGTCAATGAGCTGAGGAATTTTTCCTCCATACTTTAATGGGCACGCTGCTGAGTTGGTGCCCCAGTGTCTAGAGAAGTCTGGAGTTGAAAAGCCTCAGAGACCCTAGGTGTCAGGGCGGCCGGATTATTGCAAAGTACCAGATATCTGTGCGAAGTATGGGCTATCAAAACTTGGTAGGCAAACCCCAGACTCACTGTCACCAGGTAAGGAGTTAGACCCGGTATGCCAAGTGTGGCAGGAGAGGCTTAACCAGGCCAATAATAAAGGTATTATGTCCGGCTTGTTAACCCTAAGCCCTGTTGCGAGTGAAGGGTTTAAAATATATTGTCCCCACAATAAAAAATACACAAAACCCCAGCATGCTCTTTTTGGGAACCCCTGAGCCCCCACAAAATATATATGTATATAAGTATCAAAAAGGAGAGCTATTGAGCGTGGCATATGTATACAACAAACAACATAGAAGCCCAATGCTACATCCAATATGACAAAAATACACAGTAAAATACTTATACTGTATATTCTCTTGAAGATGGGTCATTTAGTTTAACCCTTTGGCCAAAGCGTTGTAAGCTTGTGAGCCACTACAAGGCAGACACTTGTTCGCAAGTCATAACACTACCAGATACAATACTAATATATCTGTATTAGGATTACAATTCTCATTTACCTCTATTAGGAGGGAGAAAGACCACCATTGGATCTTTATCTAGTAGAATTAAAGGACAGTCACACTTGGGAAGTGGGGAGGGGTGGGCTTAAAACCTGGGGAGGAGGAGCCACTAACCTCCAACAGCTGAGACAGCTGCAAATAAGTTAACAAAACCCACAAAACCCCAGCAAGCTCTTTATGGGAACACCTGAGCCCCCACAAAATATATATGTATATAAGGGTCAAAAAGGAGAGCTATTGAGCGTGGCATATATATACAACAAATGCAAAGAAGCCTACTGCTACATCCAATATGACAAAAATACACAGTAAAATACTTATATATTCTCTTGAAGAATGGTCATTTAGTTTTACCATTTGGCCAAAGCGTTGTAAGCTTGTGAGCCATGACAAGGCAGACACCTGTTTGCAAGTCATAACACTACCAGATAAAATACTAATATACCTCTATTAGGATTAAAATTCTCATTTACCTCTATTAGGACGGAGAAAGACCACCATTGGATTTGTATCCAGTAGAATGAAAGGACTTACTTACATGGAAAGTGGGAGGGGTGGGCTTAAAACCTGGGAAGGAGGAGCCTTCCCAACAGCTGAGACAGCTGAAAATAAGTTAACAAAACTTATTGTCCCCATAATACCATGTTTTCCCCTACACAACCATTATTGTCCCAAATGTGCAGCCTGTTGGGGCTGAAAGAGTTTAAAAAGTATTTGTAACGCCTGTATGCCCGCAGACCTGGCCAGTCCCCAGTACTGAGGTGGGTAAGGGTATAACATGCATCCACAGCAGTGTGGGGGTGTACCAGGAGTGTGGTAATTGCGTTGCCGGGCCTGATGAGAAAGGGTTAACGTTATACTTGCTGAGTCCGGTGCGCCAGAGGTTGGAAGGTAGTTGTACAAGAGCCAGAGTCCAGGGATTGGAGAGAGCAGTGTAGTAATGTCTGAAAGCCAAGGTTCAAGGGTAGGAGAAGGCAGCGAAGTCAAAGTCCACAGCAGAGTTCAAGTTCAAACCAAGGGAATCCAAACAAGGGCAGGGACCGAAACCAGAGCTAAAATAGACAAGGGAGCTTGGCATAGACACTGCACACACAGGAGCTACAGGAAGCAGAGGGCAGACTGGGGATATAAAGGAGGGAGGACAAATAGCAGGAAGGAGAGGAGCAGGGGTTTGTCTGGGAGCTTGCAGTGATAGGTGTGTGAGAGTAGGGGAGGAGACAGGGAGGTAATCTAGGGTAATGGCCTGTAAGCTCTGAGGGGCGGAACCAGTATCAGGGGAGGATTGGTAAATAGAGCGGGTGCGCGCACCCTCTGTAATGCGGTCACGTGGGCGCAACACGCGAGTGCCAGAGCATGGGGGAAGCATCGCGGAGGAGGTGCTCGGCTGAAGGGCAGGAGAGGGGGAAGGAGCGGAGGAAGCAGGTAAGGGAACGGAGGCACGCCGAGGGGCGCGAGTCCCCTGACGGGAGACCAGGGAGCGGGAACGCGCGCACATAATGGAAGAACCACGCCAGTGCGCGGACCGTGAATGGGAGCGTGCTGAGCGCGCCGCAAGGGAGTGGGGCAGGGATTGCGAAGGCAGAGGAAGGGAAGGGCTAGCCGGAGGGACCAAGGTGACGGGGACACGCTGGGAAGAGCGAGTCCCCCGAGCCGTTACAGTATTATCCCCTCATATCATGTTTTCCCCTCCACCATCTTTAAAGGCCCCATTTTGCAGCTCAAAACCTAGCTGAAGCAATGTGAATATGTGTAAAATGTGCCAATTGTATTTGTGACACAAGGGGGAGCTGCAAGTGTTACACCAAGCGCTGATTGAAGAAGCGTGCCTATGTATTGGTGGCCACTTTGAAGTATATGGATCACTCTCTAAGTCCTAGACCTCTAAACTGCAAGGTCAATTGGATAAGTGGTTTGTGGTTTAGGTGAAGTGCTTTTCTGTCAAAATGTATCCACCGACAGGTTAGCCACAACTTGAAGGGGACAAAGTATATTGGCGTGGGAACAGGGTTAAACCGCAGGCCACATCACAGCCTGTCCAATTAAATGGCTAACTTGCGCTAGGAGTGAACTAGCAATCTAATTTTTGGAGTGCAGCTAGGTAAAAAGAAAACATACACATACAGATGCAGCAACAAGTATTAGAACTCTGCCTGGGTAGATTCTGAGGCAGTCTCACAGTAAATGCCTCAACATTGCTGCAACATTGCCTCAACATTTCTATGAGATTCTTAATGGCCCATAGTAAAGGCAATGTTGGGGCATTTACGGTGAGACTGTGCCAGAATCTCCCAGGAATTTCTCCGGTAAGTGTTCTAATACTGTTGGCTGCATCAGTACATATAAGGTTTATAATATTTGTGTAAGAATCGTGGTCCACGTCCCCTGCGACGTGACCCCTCCTTACCCACTAGCAGTACTGTAGCTGCCGCAGCCCCTGACCCCCATTGCATCCCTTGCCGCCACGCGCACTTACCGCTACTCACGGTGCCACCGCCATCTTGGATTCTCACGCCGGTGTTTCAGAGCTCGCATCTATCCCTGGCATTTGTAACACGCGCGCCATGCCTGCCTCCACCCCCCGCTCAGCACAGGAGTCTTTGCCATGCCCCCTGCACTCTCAGCTGAGCCCTCTTACTCCCAGCCTTTCAGGAGCTGCTCCTTGTCACGCGCCCTTCCGGATTGGTGGATACCGCTTTAAATACCCTGCTCTGTCACTTCCTCCTTGCTCTGCATAGCTCCTTGCTTTCTGTGTAGCCTGGAAAATGTGTTGGGCTCTCTTTTGTCTTTACTCCTGCAGATTTATACAGGCTTGTCTGACTACCTTCTCTGGCTCCCGACTTCGGCTTACCCATCACGATTCTTACCTCTCAGACCCTCAGACACAGAAACGGATTTTACTACGGAACTCTCTATGCTCCTGAACTCGGCAAGTACAACGAGCATTCTGAATCTTAACCCAGGCCTTGCCACGCTACAACCACATCCCGGACCCGCTCCCTCTGCTGTCGGTGTGTATACTCACGGAGTGGAAGAGGAGAGGAGGAACTTCATTCCCGGTAAACTGTGATGTCAGACGCCGACCAGAGTCAACTGTGCGAGAACTCCAGCGGCCGCTTGTGAGGACCGCCAGTGGAGTACTGAGACGGACTAAGCACACACCGGACAGCACACTGCTGTAAAGATACCTTTATGTGTCCTGAGTGGCAGTGCCAAGTGTGAGTACGCCCTCAGGGTTTTTTTAATATATTTATGTGTATTAAAGGTGTTTTGTAATTTACTACACCATCAGCTGCTTCTTGTTTTCCCTCCCTACCCTACTTCTATCCTATCTCCCCAAGCTTGGCTACTTGGGAGCTCAATGCACCAAGAAGCTGCCATTACCACTGTGTTAGTCCACGACACACTCCCTCATCTCTCGTGTACCTAATAGGAAAATAAATCCCTGCCCCGAAGAGCTTACAATCTAAGATGTTTGCTGGGAGACTTACAGAGACAGCAGGTGAGGGGATAAGTGCCGTGTATGGCTGTGCTTAGCCACAATGGGTGGTAGGAGTGGCCGAGTGTGGGATAGTAACCATGAGTGCAGGCTGATTGGGATGCTTATCTTGTGGGGTGAGTTTTAAGGTTAGTGAGTATTAGATCAAAGGTTAACACCATTTACAGTGGAAGAGATGGCAGGGATGCATGGGTGAGTTCAGGTGTGTATGTCTTGCTTCAGGCTTAGGGGAGATCCCCAGAAGCAGGAAGGAGTAGATAGAGGGTGTGAATAGAGGATTTGTGTGGGTGATTTTTATTGAGGGGTAAATAAGTTGTTGGGAGACAGGTGTATAAATAATGGTGCTGTGAAGGGTGGGGAAGTTGGAGAGAACAGAGATGTTCACAAAGGAGTGAGGAAACAGTAAACAGAAAAAGCAATAGGGAGGGCATTCACCTGATTCGTCAAGATTTGACCAAGTTCCAGCATCAGCGTTTCCGGAGGGTGATAGTTTAATAATATGATAACCAAGGATCATCCACCTCTTCTGGAATTTGTTAAAGCTAAGGGTTCCCGAACGAACCCTGTAAGGACTGAATTAACCTCTTCCTTTTGGTGGAAATATAGGTATGGCAACTTGTGCCCCTAGCCAGGAACTGCTACACCGATCATTGTGCGCACCCACTTGCATGCGTGCAGGGGTGCCCAGGGACTTTGATTCCAAGGACATTTGAGTTTGTTTCTCCATCCCAGTAAGTGTTTTATTAAGTTTATATTATAAAGATTTCTGTGTTTGTCTGAAAATAAATAAATTAACATTTATTTTACTCAACTTGTGTGCTCAGACCAGAATCCCGGTATTAATGTGTAGATAAGAACTGGTCTACCGTGACAATGGGTGACTGACTGCCTGGGTGGGTGACTGACTGGTTGCCTGGGAGGTTACTGACTGCCTGGGTTGGTGGTAGACAGAATTCCTGGGTGGGTGACAGATTGCCTGTGTGGGTGGGTGACTGACTGACTGAGTCAGTCACCCACCCACTCAGTCACCCACTCAGAGTGGGTGGGTGACTGACTGTTTTGACTGACTGACTATGAGGGTGGGTGACTGACTGCCTGGGTGGGTAGGTGGGTGGGTGACTGACTGCCTGGGTGGTTGATTGACTGCCTGGGTGGGTGGGAATCTTACTGCCTGGGTGGGTGTCTGACTGCACGGGTGGGTGACTGATGGTAGGCTCGGGAGGCGTGAGGCACAGGAGGTAGGCGGCTGGGAATGGGAGACTGGTGGGCTAATTCCCCCGGCGTGGCTCAATTGGCGTACGTGGCAGAAGCTGGTTTGGCACACGTGGGGGAAGCTGGGTTGGTGCACGTGGGGGAATCTCGGTTGGCGGCCATGCAGGGGAAGCTGATTTGGCACGCGTGGGGGAAGCTGGGTTGGCGCGTGCAGGGGAAGCTGGGTTGGCGCGTGTGGGCTCGCAATGGTTCTTCCCCTCCATCGCACATTGGGAGCGGGGGAGGGGAGCAGGGAGGAGCAGGCCCCGTGGCAGAAGCTGGTTTGGCACACATGGGGGAAGCTGGGTTGGTGCACGTGGGGGAAGCTGGGTTGGCGCACGGGGGGAATCTCGGTTGGCGGCCATGCAGGGGAAGCTGATTTGGCACGCGTGGGGGAAGCTGGGTTGGCGCGTGCAGGGGAAGCTGGGTTGGCGCGTGTGGGCTCGCAATGGTTCTTCCCCTCCATCGCACATTGGGAGCGGGGGAGGGGAGCAGGGAGGAGCAGGCCCACAGGCAGCAGGCCGGACACCCTGCTTCTCTGCGCAAGCGCGCCGAGAACTCAGCTCTGCGCATCTGCACGGGGTTCGCCGGCTTTTTTTCCCCCTGACTTTTTTTTATAGAATGGGCACAGCCGCGCAGGGGTCTCGGGCAGATGGGCCCTCTGACTCACGGGGCCCTGGACGTCAACACTGGCAGAACCCCCTGTTTGCGGCCCTGCCAGATGGTGATATTTATTGACAGGACTAGTACCTCTAGCCCAAATAGCCAGAGGCACTAGGTTCCTGGAGGCAGTCCATTACCTGCTGCCATCAATTAGGTGAAAGATACTCCATCATACCTTAGTGCTGGATTGACATGGGAGCGTGCGCAACCATAAGTGGAATTTCTCTGGGTACACATCATCTCGTGCCATCCAGCGCAGAGTATGCAAATATAAACTCTTCAAGGGCAGACATTGAATATGCATCAAAAAGGTAATTATCTATACCTGTAATATAATTTTGCATTGTAGTTTAACTTTTTTTTTTTTATAATGTCTGACATTTTTTTGACTAAACCCTTGGTTTCCAAGGGAGCATGAATTTCATTACTTTTTGAAGCATTGCAAGCCAGCAGCTAAAATGTTAATAGATGTTATTCATTTTAAATTTTCAGGGAATTTAGGCTAGTTTTTGGCCAAAATAAATTAGAAAGCCAAAGAAAATCATAAGCAAATATTGCTTTAAATAAAAATTATCTTCATACATTCACATAAACACCAGCAAAAGGCATCCACATACTGTAACATGAAATTGAAGGAAACATACTTCCAGTACCTGCCTGTACACTTCTTAATATATCTTGTTTGCTACTATCACCAGAGGGATATCGTAGGTATGACGGATCTGATAAATGAGCTCATTAAACTTAGCAGCTTCCTGGAAAGATTGGCGGTCTGTGATAGAATAACAGATAATGAAACTCTCTCCTTCCCTCGTATATTGCTCCCTCATGGATAAGAATTCTGCCCGCAGGGCAAATGTAATAGATTGAACAATTGAACTAAAAGTTATTATTATTAAATATCTACAGTACATATATACATTTATGCACACCCATATAGCAATACTTATTTTGCTGACTACTAATTTAATGATCTGTTGTAAAAACTATTCAAAAGCTCGTTGACCTGCGAAAAGGTAAGGTGAAGCCGAGCTTCCCCTTACTTTTTCGGAGGTCAACGTTCTATTGATTTCAGGGGATGCACGCCAACAGAAGAATACCAGGATTATGCAAGTGAGTTACCTTTTGCATTGGTTACTGGGATGTATATACATGGTGGATGTCAGCGCTTGAGACGCAGTCCTATTCGGAAGTGATTTAGTGGAGCCATTAAATCTTCATCTACAGCACTTACCAGGACATGATATACATGTGTCTGATCACTTAGCGCTTACCTGTATACCCCATCACTCACTTTATTTGCACTTTCCTGCTTAATGAAACTCTTCAATCAAGATTATGCATATTATTTGTCTTCAAGAGACTAGTTACCACAGTCATTAGAGCACTAATTACCAGAACTTTGTTCTATTCAAAAGCTCTACTGCACCGGTTCCCAATTTCAACCCTCATGGACCCCGGACAGTCCAGATTTTAAGGATCCCCCCAGCGTGAGCACAGGTGGCTCAATCAAAATGATTGGGCCACCTGTGCTAATGAGAGGATGGCCTTAAAACCTGCACTGTTAGTTGTCTTGAGGATTGGAGTTGGGAACCAGTGCTGGATGCAGTACTAAAAGTCAACATGGATTCTGTAAAATCATTGCTTAGAAATATGGTTTTACTCTTCTCCATTTAAAGTTGATAAAGGGTAAAACATGGGTACATTCTGTAAAACAAAAAAGGGCTATCAATTTTAGGCCACGATCTATTGAGATCATTTAGTGCTAGTAATGTATAGTTATCAAGGTGATTAACAGATGTTATTTTTGCTGACCTTAACATATCCACAAAGCTATTGATAGGCTTACACAGACCATGAGTCACCACCTTACTTCTGTCCATCAGAGAGGGGGGGATCACAAGCCCACAGAATTAACCCCTTACAGCCTGCAGCTAGCAGGAACTTACATAAAAGGGAGGGGAAAGACAGGCAGAATAGACATACACTGTTATACTGTATACAGAACACTTTATTATTCCTTCACAGGACTTAACAGAATTTAACAACATCCTCACAAGAATATCAAAGATGGTACATAGTATTAAAGCCCCCTAATGTAAAATAAATACATCTATATATAGCGTATACGATAAATGACATTCTAATGGTTTTTCATAGAGATGTGCAAACATTTGGCATTCAAATGTCACCTTTTTTGGTTAGCTGAAAATATTTTCTTCGATCTAAAAGTTTGTTTAATGATTAAAGTTAAGGCGATTCTCGGCATGTTCGCAGAGGTCGACTTTATAAAACACTGAGGAGTGCTGGGCAAGATCATCATCTGCGTAACTGATGTACATATATTGCTAACCATTTTGAGTACAATCAATTAAGGGTAGCCCTCTTCCCCCCCCCCCCCCCCATCCTCTCTGGAAAATGTGCAGCTACCAATGTATTCTGTGGCTGCTATATCATACCTGGTTGGTAAACAAAAGGCAGGAGATCACCGTAATGGTATGGGGAGGACAGGCTCACGGTGGTTCATTAATGGTCTGCACCTCCAGTCCAAGAGGATCCTGAGACTTCAGGATGCACTCAGGAACACTTCTTCTTTTATCACTAGTCATGCTTCCAGGACTACACCGATTGTTGGTATTACTGAGGTTTATTTAGTAATGAGGTACATGCACTGGATCACATACAGTATCAACTGTACCCTATCCCCTAGGGACTAGGCCCCAGTCACTTCTATAGCAGAAGAACTTTGTTCAGTGTCTGCACACTCTGGCATCTCTTACAGAAGACCCTCACACTCTGATGACTATTCCAAACTCAAAAACCACTAACCCTTTTACTACTCTATAGGGAAGACACCTCCTTTCCTGGGGAGTGGCTAGTATGCCAGTCTATTCACTGTCATAGACCCCCCTTACAATCACAGTCTTGCCCTGAACTTTATTGAACATGTACAAGGAGTAATATAACATGCCCAGCATAGTCTACTGCTAACACTGCCTACATATTAAAGGGGACACATTGTTAGGAGGCCAGTGAATCAGTAGTCACATGAGACTGGGCTACTGCACCGACACACTTTATTCGAGCAAATACCCGGTATGTACCTGGCAGATACCTGGAATGCGCCGCTCCTAACCTCTGACAAGCCCCGTTGCATTTGCCTTCTCAGACTGGGTTCATGCCTGGCTGATGGGCGGCTGATCTGTTAAATGATAATGATTAGGATTTAATAGGCTGCAATGCTTCGCGTGTCTACCAGATGGCATAAATTCATGAATTGTAATGCAGTTTATATATATATACTGTGCAGTATTGCAGCCAGCGGGAATAAAATGCTTCAATCCCTGCTTGGAAAATAACTCAATGCACTCGGGCAGAAAACAGTCACAAACCTCCATACACCCGGGTATACCCGAATTCGTGGGACTAGCCAAGCTCGAATAAAGTGTGTCGCCAGTGTACATTCTCCCTTTGGTTTTAAATGCCCCCTGACCGCGCAGGATGCGTAACATCCACACCAGAGTTATACATTTAACATGAAAATGCAATAACAAATTTAAACATGTTACGCAGTACACTTGGAAAGATGTGATAATAAACACACCCCTAACGAGCAAAAGAAAAATTCTCACCGTAATCAAACTCTTATTGTTACAATACCAACTAGATATAATGTCCATAGTCCTGCTGCCCAGAAGACTTGAAGGTCAGTTCAGAATAACCTTCTTAAGTGGAATACACAGAAAAAGTCCTCCTTGGTGCTTGGATCCTGGTATATGATGGTGTTATTCTCCAATCGATATGTGGGAAAAACAACAACAATACAAGTCGTTCAATTAATTTTTTTTTAAATACATTTTATATATATATATATATTCAGTGTGGTTATACAGTAAACACCTCTGTGCATACACCATAGAATAGAATATATCGAATGATGAAAAGATTTCTATGTTACCTACTGTAGATGTGCTCTTGCTGATACTCTATATCAATTAGTGATAGGATTGATATTACATATGACCCCCAGGGATCCACATATACTCAAAATCACAATAGGTGTTTATACAATGAAGTTCAGAATTGCACCCTGATGAGGTGGAAATAAGTAGATGGAAGAAACTTAGCTCATATGTTATGAATTCTTCTTCATATGATGCAATGGATGGAAAAATTAAGCCTCACATGCCATATGAAACAAGAAATTACAAAAAAAAACAGAGCAGAAACGTTTATAAAAGTTTACAAAAAAATCACTTTAAAACAATTGGAAATACACTCACAAATTCCCAATTCAAATCGAGCGGTGTGAACATTCAGGCTGTCACCAGCCCCTTTTCCTCCGGCTCTTCAGAAAATCCCTTGTCACAAGAGACCAATGCTTTTAACACAAAAATTACGCGGATCCTTTGATTGAACCAAACGTGAGATAAAATAAATTGTCATTTATTTATACAAGAAAAACACACAGCTTGATTTGCAAAATAAAATGAATAAACACTTACTGGGATGTGGCAAAACGAAATAGAATGTCCACGGAACGAAATCCTCAGAAATAAAGTCTGTAGGCATCAAATCCCAAACGCTGGGTTGATGCGCAAAAAGAGCCATTTAATCGCCCTTGGCTAGGGAGCCACTCGCAACCCCTGTATCTTCACCGAAACTAATCTTTTCATTTAGTCCTTGCAGGATTTGTTCGGGAATCCTTAGTTCTAATGAACTTTTAAAGCCAGGTTAAAGTCTTAGTTATGATGGAATTTCTTGTATCGCACAATGTAGCTCAGATGAATCTAATCTCCCAATTGGTTGCACAGACTTTTGAATGCGTCCTATGCGTCCTATCTGTATAATGCGCAGCCAATCACTACATGGGAACCAAATTGCCACCTTATTGCAAAGTTGCCCACTGTTCCTGCAGCCGAGCAAGGGGCTTCACAGTTTGCCAAGAGTCATGCGCTACCTCACACCTGAGCCGTTTAGCATACCTGACTGTGGCGGTAGAAGGGTTAATAAGGCCATTAATAAAGGCATTATACCCGGCTGATTAACCCTAAATCACATTGGGACTGAATTTTCACCACACTGATGAGTTTTCCCCTACACCATCCTTCTTGTCCCCATTTTGCAGCTCATTCCCTAACTGCAGTAATAGGAATGTGTATAAACTACCAATTGGTTTTGCGACAAAAGAGGGAGCTGTGAGCGCTAAACCAAGCACTGATTAGAGACGTGTTGCTGTGTATGGGGGGCCTCTTTGAAAGTATAGATATCTTTTTCTAAGCTCTCAACCTCGCAACCGCAAGGTTAAGTGAGTAAGTGGTTTGCGGTCTAGCTGAAGTGATTTCTGTCAAAATGTATCCGTAACCTTGTTAGCTTCCTAACTTGAATGGGGGAAAGTCAATTGACGTGAGAAGCGGGTAAATCCACGAACCACATCATAGCGCGTTCAATTAAAGAAGCTAACTCATGATCAGAATACGCTAGCACTCTAATTTTTGGTGTGCAGTGAGGAATAAAGAAACCATACACACACATATAACGTTTATAGTAGTGGCACAAACAGAACATAATTTGTTAATAAACTGTATTCTTCTGCTGGTTTTAAATGTAAAGACAGGAAAAGTTTTCCAGTGAACCCGGGAAAAATCCTTTAGCAATGCTAATATGCTAAGGGTGAATGAACTGAGGGATTTCTCAACTCCGTACTTCAAAAGCCCCCTGCAAATAGGGCGCCTCAGTGTCTATGAGAAGTCTGAAGTTGAAAAGCCTCAGTAATCCTAGGTGTTAGGATGGCCGGTATATTGTGAGTGCCAGATACCGATGTAAAGTATGCATACTTGACACTTGGTGGCCAAACCCCAGACTCAGTGTCGCAAGGCTGACCCTGGTATGCTAAGGAGCTCAGGTGTGAAGTTGACACATGCTCCGTGCAAACCGGGAAGCAGCCCCTGCCCTTTCTGCAGCCTACTGGCAAGTCGGGAATAGGTGGGGGAAATATTCCCACGGATAGGATTGGGTGCATATGTTAAGTATTGGACCCTGAACCCTATAAAAATGCCTGCAGCCCACTCCCAGTCAGATTCACCCGATTCATCTGATTTAACAACGAGTTGACCAAGTTCCAGCGTCTGCGGTTCCAGAGTGTTAGGGGTTAATAATATCATAACCAAGGATCATCCTCCTCTTCTGGAATTCGTTAGAGTGAAGGGTTCCCAATGAACCCTGTAAGGACTGAACAAACTGTTTCCTGTTGGCTAAGATATAGGGCTGGCAAGTTGCGCCCCATAGCCAGGAACTGCTACACAGATCATTTTGCGCACCCACTTGCATGCTTGCAGGGGTGCCCAGAGACTTTGTTTCATTCCATGGACAATTGATTTTGCTTCCCCATCCCAGTAAGAGTTTTATTGAGTATATATTGTGAAGATTTGTTTGTTTGTCTGAAAATAAATAAATTACAATTTATTTACTCAACTTGTGTGCTCAGTGCAGAATCCCGTTATTATTGTGTGGATAAGACCTGGTCTACCGTGACACTGTCCAAGCCCCTTTTCCGGTGGCAGAAAGTCTACCTCTGGCCCGGACATCTGGCAGGGAAACCTGTTTATCTTTACTTCCCTCCACTTCACACTGTCCAATGTCGATACTTTTTTAAGTCCGCACTTTAAGAGACACTTTGGAGTCGTCTCAACATTGTGTCTTAGCAGTCTGCACTTAAGATATGCATGAGTTACTCACCGGAATGGCCGGTCATAAATTGAGCTTGCTAATTCCCAATGTATCCGCTGCCTCGCCTGACTGAATGCAAATGCCCTGGCTCTATCATTTTAATACCAAAAAAGAGGGGAACCTTTATTTACTATTTTCCCCCAAAGGTTAACGACTTGTAAACTATGGCCGCCTCACTGTTGTGACCCCAGCAGTACCCACACCAATTTTCATCTGTCCCGCATGTCCCTAACTCAAGTAAGCTATTTAATGATGTGTGGTCTGCGGTTAAAATTTTCTCCCTTTCAGCGGTTTGGGCAGTGACTCAGTGTTGCAAGGCCTGAAGTGCAGACATGACCGCAGCCATATTTATCCAATTAACCTGTGGTTTGAACCGTTAGTCAGTGTAGTCTACCTAACCACAATCCCACTTATCCAATTGACCTAAATACAGTGATGTGGTATGTGTGGTAGCAACTCACGGAACCAATGAATTAACGGTGACTGCAGTCATTCAATGTAGCTCATTTTAGTGCATGTGGTCCGCTTATCCCTAGCTGAACACACACAGGAAATTCTCATGTATTTACAGGCTCTCAACCCGCAGTGGGCTGCAGAGCTGACACTTCATGTTTACAATATGACTCAGGGGCACCCGGCCTGGCATAATACCTTTATTTTCTGGCCCAGGTACCCCCTCACCATCACAGCCCTCGATAAGAAGTCCCAACTCATCCGTCCTGCTGTGTGATTTCTTGCAGTCACTGGTATGCAGTTACCTTCCGTGATCGTGCTCGTGTTTTTATGATGTCATCACGTGGTCCGCGCGAACACTGTAAGGTCTGTCCCAGTCTCCGTTACTCTCCACACCTCCTGTGTACAGCAGTTAGGACGAGGGCTTCCTTCTAAGGTCCTCTCTCCTATCTGGGCTAATGTGATCAGCTTCAGTTCTTCCCGCACATGCGCACTCCACCCTACACGTTTCAAAAACTCCTATTCGCTTCATCAGGGGCATTGTGATGAAAGGGTGTTGCCTTCCTTTAATTGTCAGTGCAGATTATGTATTTTTTAAATGTCCAATAAAAAAAACTTGCTTATTACAAAGCTGATACCTTAATTAATAGCTCATTGGCTGTATAGTGAGATGTCTGATCAGGATTTTAATATCATAATTCAAGATAATTACTAGGTTATATATTGCTTAGTTACATAAAACACTGAACAGATGTTAAAGAGAAAAATTGTATACAGAGAGATGCAATTTAGGAGGTAGATACGTGCAACCCTAAATTACTGGAACTTGCAGAATCCACATAAGGACTTTGCATATTCCACATTGGGACTAATAATACTGTGTTATGCATAATAATCCCATGTGGTAAACATAACAATCAGGTAGAGAAAGGGAGGGGGGTTCCCTGCTCAGCTAAGAATAATTACTAACTAGAGAGGTGCTATCAGGGACAAAACGTATATATATATATCAGAAAAAAGGGATGCCTAAATGATGCACTCTACTCTACTAATGAAAACAATAAATCTTTATTCAAAATATGTAAACACACTAAGTAATTAAAACCTAAAGTGGTGTGCTATAAGAAGCCAAATGTACAGGCTTCTCTGATGTCCAAATGGCATAGGAATATTAACCCTGTTGCTGTTACACCCATGTGTGAATTTATATAATAAATAACCCTCGATTTTATTTTGGAGTTTGCCCTATATCTTTTCTCAAATTACTATCCAGTTGCAGTGCATCCTTTGCTTCCTTCCTTTTCTATGGTGTATGCACAGAAGTGTTTAATAACAACACTGATTGTTTTATATATATATAAGCTATACGATACCGTTAGACCGAATATCAGAGGCAGCACTCCAGAAAGTAGTCAAAAAAATTTGTATTTAGTGTGACATATAAACCATGTGACATGGTTTATATGTCACACTAAATACAATTTTTTTTGACTACTTTCTGGAGTGCTGCCTCTGATATTCGGTCTAACGGTATCGTATAGCTTATTTGATTTATATAGGATTTGCACCCACCAATATCTACCTGACGGAGTGCCTTGTTCTCACTTATTCACTATATATATATATATATATATATATATATATATATATATATATATATATATATATATATATATATATAACAAAGACAACACAAAACTTAAGTAGCGCTAAAGAGGATGTGAAATAACCCTAATAAATGATAAATTATAATGACATATTTAAAATATTAAAATAAATTAAAATTACCACAATTTAACCTAATAATATCTACAAACCATAACGTGATAGTGAAAAAAATGGAAAATCCAAATTGAATGTTCCACTCAAACAAAAAATCCAGAGAGAAATATAGTCCCAATAGAAGATCCAGGGAGCGTCTTTGCAGCTTTAAGGGGAGTGGTATAGCCAACCACTTTTGGAATCTATGAACAAAAAACAAACAAAAGCGCAAGCTCCATAGCACGTGTGATGAAACGCGTAGAGCTGTGACGTCATTGTGTTTGTGTTGGTGTATTCGGAGTCCCTGGCTTCCCTGCGCTCCGGCTGGCGGTAATTTCAAGTGTTAGCAATCATTGTATGAGGGAGCAAAGGACGTGCAGGCATTGGATGCCTTTATACTGCTGCGGCACAGTTTATTCGAGCATTTGCCCGTTCTGTGCTGCAGCAGTAGCCTGGCGCGCGCCCGAGTGTGACGGGCGCGCGCCGAAGCAGCGGAAGAGCGCCCTCCGATCGGGGCGCTCTCCCTACCGCTGCCGGGTCCGCCGGGTCCCCCGGAACCCCCTGCCGCTGTCCCGCGATCGCGGGACACCAGGGCTCCCTCGGGGAGCCCCTGGACACGCGTGCAGGGGGCGCACGCTCCCGATGACGCGTGACCGCGCGTCTATGACGCGCGGCACGCCGAGGGGCGGCCACTAGCAAGCCGGGAGATTTCCCGGCTTGCGGTACCGACCACACTTCAATAAAGTGTGTCGGTAGTGTATCTTGCTGCCAATTCATGGTGAACCTGGGCTGTTTACATCCACTCTGCAAACCTGGGACTCACCCTACCACCGCAGATGACCACAATAGAGATTTCTCTCCCACGAATGGTTCTGTTTGAAATCCTGTAAGTGCACATTCTTATGGGTTGCTGATTTTTTAAATAAATGTACCTTATTTTTTACTCAGTTACGTGCTATGGAGCTTGCGCTTTTGTTTGTTTTTTGTTCATATATATATATATATATATATATATATATATATAAGATTATATATAAAAGCTATACGATACCGTTAGACCGAATATCAGAGGCAGCACTCCAGAAAGTAGTCAAAAAAAATTGTATTTAGTGGTTTATATGTCACACTAAATACAATTTTTTTTGACTACTTTCTGGAGTGCTGCCTCTGATATTCGGTCTAACGGTATCGTATAGCTTATTTGATTTATATAGGATTTGCACCCACCAATATCTACCTGACGGAGTGCCTTGTTCTCACTTATTCACTATATATATATATATATATATAAAACACATAGTTGAAATATATATATATAAAACACACAGTTGAAAATAAAAATAAAAGAGGGGTAAGCAAAAGAAAGAGGGGAGGGGACCCCAAAGGGAAAGAGTAGATAAACACACTATATTATTAGTGATAAAAATAATTGATAACTTTAAATTGTTTAAAAAAATAAATAGTAAAACAGAGAGGGAAAGACAGAGTGTGTAGATACACATATGTTTGTGGAGGGGGGGGGCACACAGCTCTTTTTGGCTGTCACTAGTATATCTATGTTTTTAAGTTAGTGTGTCTTGCTGTATTTTCAATAAAATCTTGTTCATTTGTCTATCTCGGCAGAGCATCTGGTTCTTTAGAGCTATATCTTTCTTTTTAAAATATTTTTGGTGGTGTAATTTAGAGTGCTATTTAGGGGATTGTCTTTGTCCTTTTCAACTGTGTGTTTTACTGTATATTTATACTTATCCCCCAGCACCATCAGGTCCTTTCTTTAATATTCACTTCAAACTGACTTATTTTGGGATTAGTATTTTATTTTACCCAATGAGTTAGTATTATTTGAGGACCTGAGTTAACCACATATATTTGTGTTGAGCAACATACTTTTTTGTGTGTTTTATATATATATATATATATATATATATATATATATATTTATATATATATATATATATATATATATATATATATATATATATATATATATATATATATATATATATATATATGTAACCCTTGTTTCCCCCCCCTAGACTCAACTGATGTATCTAGGGTGCGTGAGGGAAGATTACATGGTGGTGGGTGGTGCATACCTGTTTGAAACAGGAGGGCCTGAGCTTCCCGC
Organism: Ascaphus truei; assembly: GCF_040206685.1. Lineage (NCBI taxonomy): Eukaryota > Metazoa > Chordata > Amphibia > Anura > Ascaphidae > Ascaphus > Ascaphus truei. Next base: position 27,291,658 of record NC_134483.1, read on the forward strand.
GATGTTATGGGGGAGACAGGACCAGGCTTCTGAGGTATTGGCCTCCATGTGGTCTTAATGGTGCAGCGCCTCCATCTTCTATAATTCCCAGGGATGTGGGAAGAGACCTTTATAGAAGAACCCCCTTGGTCCCGGGGTGAACACTTCAGAATCACTTGGCACAATGTTGAAAGCAACAGAGTCTTTATTGTACTCACTGTCGGCAGGGCAGTAATAGCAACACAGCAATACAGATACACGATATGCCTCCTCCTCCTCTCCCACCAGATCGTTCTCCTCAGGATGGTCTGAAGGGTATCTTTCTCCCTGCCTCCACCCGCAGCCAAGGGTGCTACGGGTGGGGCTAGCTCTTCCCTCACCCTCTAAGCAGGGGGAGAGACATGGATCCACCTCTGAACTACTAGGCCCTACTCCTCAGGAACCTAGCTACACTCTCTCTGTCTCTTACTATCTGACTGTCCAGCCAGACACTCCAACCTTCCATCGGACCTCCTTGACAACTCTCTCCTGACTCACTCCTCTCACCTCCGGAACAACACTCTGACTGCAGAGCACACAGGAAACGCTACTAAGTTTGGTCAGCCCCGCCCCTCATGTCATCAACAAGACCTCCCCTCTGCACAGGCCGGCAGCAGAGACAGGCTTGTATCAATCACGCAGGCAGGGCTTTGCAAGGGGGGAAAACCCATGATTACTACTGGGGCCTGCCTTTAACAGGGCTTACCACAGTAGTAGGAAGATTTAGTAGCCTGTGCTGTTTACAGGGGGCTACACTTATATATTCATTCATATATATATATACTCCATTCATTTTTATTCACACTGATACACATACACACACTTTCTTCGCTTGCTTTCAGGAACCTTTTGACACCTCTAGCCATAAAACACATCCACACCGGGGGAAGGACCAGCACAGATAACTTTCCAGGAGACACTGTTTTTAAGTATACCCTTGCTTCATTCATTGTAACATCGCCGGAAGAAGAGATCAGTGTTAGCCACAGAACGGTATCATCTATTTATTTTTTGATTATATATATATATATATTTTTTTTTTTTTTTTTTTTTTTTTTTATTGAAAGACATGTACTGTTGTTGTTTTTCCCACATATTGATTGGAGAATAATGCCACAAATAATCACCCTCCCACCAATGGTCAGTATGGGATCTCCTTTATTGCAAAAACCTTGTTTGCTTTAAGTGGGGCACATATCCCTTAAAATTCGGATCCCACCAAGGTAATTCATCCACGTCAGTAAGCACATTGTCAGACACATTTGAGGTAGTAATTATACAAGGAACAGCTGTAGTCTTTCCCATAGGAATGGCCACAGTCAGAACGGCCGTAAAGACTTGTCACTATTATCCCCATGGTCCTCTCCCTCTCTTTTGCGGCTAATTTCCAGACTCGGGGAACAATTAATGGGAGATGACTGGTCGGAATGAGAACGCCGGGCAGAACGGAATACGTCCCAGGCTCCAAAGTCCAAAGTCTCGGGTGAAACTGAGCGATATACCCCGACTGAAATGGCAACCGGGGAGGCTGTCCGTGTCAAAGCATTGAGTCCACGCCAAAAAGTGAGTGATAATTAAGGAAATAGGTGCAACTCACTTTGAAATACAATGGGTGTCATGGGTGTCTTTAAATTAATTGATTATAAGAATGTAAATTTTGATCAAATATTAAAAACATGCATTTAATACATGCATACATGCATTTAATACATGCATTTAATGCTTTACTGTACAGTAAAGAAAACATACTATAAATACTTAAATGGTAGTGACTGTTGGTGTCCGCTTGACACTTTTGGCCTTACCATGTTCATAATAGCTTACAGGGGTTGCTGGTTAAACGAGGCCCAAAGTATTTAAACAGCGTTGTGTCTGTGAAATTCGTAAGCCTCTTGTACATATCCTGTATTCTCATGCTGAGATCCTTTGAAATCTTTTTAATCGGCATTGCTGCGTTTAGAAAGAAATACAAACACAAGAATGTATGTTCGATGTGTATTCAATGTGCAGTGAATCAACAAAATTGATGGTGTATTTATACTATAATGTGTCTCAACCTCACTCGACAGGTTTAGTACACAGTACGCCCACTTTAACACCTGCACCTCGTGGCCATGCACGCGAAAAAATTCAGATATGGACACAGTGTATAAAAGGTGACCCAAATTGCATAGCCTACCACACGCTGATCTGTATCTGAACTTGCCCTTGTCCAGATACTGCATTGTGCATTATGCATCTGCTTCCATGGATCAACCCCGATTCTATGGAAGCAGGAATCTGCTTGGTTCTGCCGTGCACCAAACCTTTTCCAAGCCAAGGCGAAAAGATAATAAAGAAAACGTTCCGAAGACTCCAAAGGCTAAGAAGCCTGGGCCTTATTATGTCAAGAAGAAATTCGCTGGTGTACAAAGAAAGCAACAGGTTTGGAATTCACCAGTACCCTGCCACGATGCTGATCTCCTGGGAACCGTCTGGTCACCTGCTCCTGCATCCATCCACGACGCTGCTCTTCCGGGAACCCCCAGGTCGCCTGAACCAGCACCCATCCACGACGCTGCTCTACTGGGAACCCCCAGGTCGCCTGCTCCAACACCCATCCCCTACGATGCTATGCTGCTGGGAACCCCCTGGTCACCTGTTCCAGCACCCACCCATGCAGATATCAACAGCACTCCTCGCACCAGATCCAGCTCGTTCGCCCGCATGCTGAATGGGTTAAGTTGTGTCGATATCCCTGACAACTCTATGGTACAAAAGATTGATCTTCTTTTGGAGACCATGCTAAATATGGATAGGCGTTTAGAGAAGATTGAGAAGAAGATGGAGAACATGGAGAGCAATATAGCGGGGATACATTTTTTTCTTGGAGCTCCTGCCTCTGTATGTGGGATTCAGGAGCTGGAGGGTTGCATGGATGTGACCTTCTCGATTCCATCACCAAGCGCACCCTCTCTAACTACAGAATAGGTGTGCCTGTATGCCATTGATGAGGATGACATGACAACAACCACAACAGGAGATGACAACCCCGATAAGGCCATGACTACAGGAGGAAAGCATCCTCCCAAACTACCTACCCGCGCCCGCTCCCAGAAGCACACACGCTTTCATTGAGACGGTGCCAGATATCAACTAGCGCGAACTGCCCATGCAAGTTAGAGAGAAACACAAGATTGCAAGTGCTGGTCCTGCCCAGAAATATGCCCTGTACATCTTCAAATACCACGTCTTTTATGCGTTGTGCAGGGGGTGGACACACAACGTTAATTACAAAGGGAATAGAATCAAAAAGGCTCTGCCTGAAAATCTAAGGAGAACTATTTTGGCCCGAAGTGCAGTGGATTTTTATTGTTACCGATCATTTAATGGGAACCGTGAGAGACACCATCAATGGCATTTTGAGGCATATAAGGGCTCCTCCCTGGAAGTACAGACAGATGGGGATGGACTTTGCAGCTTGATTCAAAAGTTATAAAATATTGTTTTACTAAAAAAAAAAAAAAGTTGATTATTTTAAATTGTTTCATTGTGTCACCTTTTATAAATCATAAGTATAACATTTTGCAAAATGGTTGGTTAAAATCAGTCAGTCCCTCAAGAAGGCTATAAGAATTTGGCTCGGTGGGCGGAGGGTGTTGATAAGCAGTTGCATTACCGTTGTCTATCAATGAATGTGTTTGGGTGAGGATTCGTTCCACAGTAAGGGCTTATCAGCCTACAAAATTTTTAATGAATGGCTCAGAGGTGGATGCGTGGTGTCTCTTGTTCACATACACGCATGCGCCTGAATGTGATGACACACATACTGTCTGCATTTCAACAAAGTTCCAATGAGACATTCACGCATGCACATAAATGTGAGAACATGCTCTGGTAGATTAATCTATTAAACTAAGCCACAAAGCCACCCATTAAAAATGACTGGCTTGGCCTTGTGTGTGTGTGGTGGGGAGGGGGGGGAGGGCTGTATATAGTTCAAAGAAATATTTTCAACAGGTCATCATAATGTTTTGAACCCCACGCCCCCAAATGAAAATCCCATTGCTATGCCACTCACTTCATAAAGTACATACAGTACATGACTAGTGTAGAATTATATAATACTGTACATATACTGTAGAATAACTACATACTGTACTGTATAGAAGAAAAGATTATAACTTTTTATTTTGGGTGGTTCTTATACAGTAAGAGTTAAATGTTCAAGTATACTGTATTACAGTACTACTGTATATGTAAAAAAGTCTTGAATATGAAAACAGCAGCATACTGTTTAAGGTTTTCTAAAAAGCTCACAATTATTCTATCCTAACCAATAACATTTTTTAAATCAGATTCATAAATGCACAAGCAACGTTTCAAAAAGCGATATTATACTGTAGATCCATCGAAATTCCTCCATTAGCCGTTCTCCGCTTGATGACAAAGTTTATTTTCTGAGGAAAAATAAAATATTATATATTTCCGTTATTGCTTTATAATATAATAAATATATATCAAATAATGTTTTTACTCCAAAAAAGTTGAATTTTTAAAATTGTTTCATTTTTTCATTGTGTCACATTTTATAAAACATACAGTACAGTAAATACCGTATAACATTTCACATAATGGTTCCTTCAAGAGGCTACAAGAACCGGGGGGGGGGGGGGATGTGTTGATAAGTGGTTGCATTACCGTTGTCTTGTTACTGTAGTAGTAAGACTTTGCGCGCGAGATGGGTGGGGGGTGGGGATGTGATGATACGCATATGCGTTTCAACAAGGTCCCATGAGACATACACGCATGCGCCTAGCTGTCCACAATTGTACAGTATCTACTGTAGTAACTGCTCAGCCAATCATATTGCTGGACTACATTTTCTAGAATTGTGAAAAAAATAGTAGAACTAAATAACCATGAACAAAGCAATTGATTACAGGAGAACAGACCGATCTGCAGTAACTAATCACTTGTCTGTGTGCATAATGTATTAATATAAAATACGGCAGCTTGAACTGCAGGTACTGTAGTGTAAGTAATACACGTACACTAGTGTACTGTAATACAGGTAGTTCATGTAATAAATTACAGGCAGTCCTCGTTTTACAACGCTTCGTTTTACAACTAATGGCTTATCCAACGCTATGCAATGCATACCTATGTTCATTTTTACAACGCCAAAATGGCTTATACATCGCTCTTAAGACGCTTTGCAACGTTGTGTGTGTGTATGTATATATATATATATATATATATATATTTATATATATATATATATATATATATACATACACACATACACAACGTTGCAAAACGTGTCGTAAGAACATATATAACATATTATAGTATATAATATTATATATTACTATATAATATAATTTATTATGTTATATTATATATCTAATACAGTATATACACTATATAATTTATGTGTGTGCTGCATATCCTATTGCTTGCGTAAAATATTTGGTGTATTTTAGTGTTAAAAATGCCTTCAGGAACGGAACGTTTGATTTAAACAGTGTTCCTATGGGAAAACGTGTTTCGCTTTACAACGTTTCGCTATCCCACGCCCTTTTGAGTAACGCATTGTGTATGATAACCGAGGACTGCCTGTATACTGTATTTACCTTCATTATAGACTTTGCCATACGGGTGGTGATGAGCCACTGTCAGTCCCGTAGTCTTCATTATACACGTACTTGACAGGTGACAGCGGGTCTGCTACACCTGTAGTTGACAGCTGATGAAGCTGGAAATCTTTTTAGTACATGCAAGATTGCTGGTATCTGTACATGAAATTAGGATCAGGCTGGAAGTTTTGCAGGTATCCTGGCGGGGATAAATAGCAAGGGTTGTCGGTCACCAGGTTTTCACTGACGGTCGGACTGTTATTGTAACAGTGCTGGCGTTAGCGCCGGCGCATGTGCTGTTACATTGCTGGCCTGGGATTGACGAATCTTATTTGGATTTAACATGACCTTTCTCCTTTTGAAGTCTCCATGATCAAAGATACTGGAAAAATCTGGCAGCATACACCAATACCCTCCTCTAAATCCGTGTGCAGGGGCAATACGAAAAAAACACAGAACGCTACTTACTGTAACTTTTTCCTTATTGCACGCTTCCTCACACGAGCATCTGGTGAACATTTGTAAAAGTTATACATTTGAGATAAAAAAAATTGATAGATTTCACCAACTGTGGCCATTTTATCAGCTGCTGCTTTAATTGCTGAACAAATTAAATATGAATAGGTACAGTCGGGTAATTTGCACATGTACTGCGGTGCGCTCATGGCTTCCGTCCGGCGATTGTGCAGTGAGAATAAATGTGAAAAAGACACAGCGCATTTAGTTTTTATTATGAAACGCCTAAATTGATACAGTATTGTTACTTCTTCAGTACCAAGGTCAATTCACAATGGACTACTGTGGTGTTTTTTAAACACCTGCAAGTCGACACATTACCGAAGCACGTGTACACATTAGAATTCATTACAATTCATGAATATCTGCCACCTAGCGGATATGCAAAGAATTGCCCCCAATTAAATCCGAACCATTATAATTAAACAGATCAACCACAAATCAACTACAGTTCAACTGCGGGTGTCGGGCGGCGCGAATGCATTATGAGCATGGGGGATGCACCATTTATTCTGCGTGGCATTCAGGACATTGAATCACAACGCCCCGAGAAGTTTTAGAATAAAGGCTGGCACAGCAGTAGATGGAAAATATTTAAAAGATCATTCAAATCAAGTATGTTACAGGTGTACAGTAGCAAGACTTACTTTCTTCGGGGCCACAGGCAAAAAACAAAACACATTAAACGTCTGGTGCTGACCACAGCTTACCCTGGTACCAAAAAAAGTCTCTTTTGCTACAGTACTCGTGTTAGTTTGAGACAGAAGGAATGAAGGCTGCTTTTCCATCTGAATCTAAATATTGAATGATCACATTGGGGCCTTGAGCACTTCCTCTTTCATGCAGCAAAAATTATCAGCAGACCCTGCTGCTTTGGGGCAGTTACAAAACACTGTACTGTACCTGTATAAATTTTTCACAAGGACAAATTAGAAACAGGAGTAAAAATTGAATGTTTGTGGGATCTCGTTCCCAGTCTTGCATCATAGATTAAACAGTTAGGACATACATAAAAAATGTATTTTCTATATTTTGTAATGTTTTAATGATTGCTTCTCAAAATTATTTTATTTAATTTTTTTTTTTGGGGGGGGGGAATACTTTCATATGAATTATCAGGTTTTTTTGTATTTACCTTGGTTTTTCTGAGTGCATGGATTTTGCTCTTTAAATTATTTTTACATTTAATAATACCACTGGCAAGTTGGCAACTAGCACTGCTGATGGAAAGTTTGGTGATGGAGTGGGTGCTGATAGTGGTGCTATTCCATGGGCAAGATGGCACTGCTTTCAGTTCAGTCAGTCAGCAAAAGCTTAGCTACAGTATGTCAATGGCTCTTATTTCCTCATTCAATTTCTCTCCCTTGACCCTGCCTCTGTGACAGCAGTCGCACACACTGTTATTTACAAGTACATCTGTCGGTAACCTTTGGGTCTTCGCTCCCACCCTTGTGTCACAATTGAAACAGTTGAAACAGTTAGGATATACATGGAACAAGTCCAGCACTGTACAAACATGGATTACCTATATATATAGCTAGCACAATATATAAGTGCTGATAAAGAAGTGACTGTAAAGGAAAAACTCTAGAATATTCCGTTCCCTCTAGAGAAATTATCACCTCATACTGTATGCTAAATAATTAAAAAAGGATCACCTACAGTTCATTTTGTTAGGATTCTTTCGTTTTTCACATCTATTTACTGTACATCTACAAATATCTGTAGATTTTAGCAAACAATTCGTTTCTCGTAGCACACTCTCAAGCAAAATGAGTTATTTAAAAGTAAATGTAAAAAGAAGAACTGACTGTTCTGATCAGCATTGCAATAATTGCTTTACTGCACATTTTATTTTATTCAATATAATACTCCACAGAAAAGATAAAACAATAAAGCATGTGCTGCAAGTTAAGTGCCCACACTGGAGTTTTGTATATGATACGGAAATATCCAGCTGTGTTTATTGGCTCATACATTCACTTTGAATGTAACAAGCCCCACTGAGCTGAGCAAAGTGATGCTATTAAATGTTTCAGTTTTGTGTTTCACCAGAAATCAAAGGAGTATATAGAGATTAAAAGACTATTTCAAACATACTTGTTAGTAGCTGTTTCATAGATCTCACAGTCCACATTAATATATTTTTTTTTACCTCCTTTGTCCTGCTGTGGAACAAGTCTTTTGATTGAAAGCTAATATAACTAGTCGTCTGATCTGCATCTTTTTCTTATTTTGACCATTTTTCTCCCTTGTCCACTCTTGGGTCTTATCTCATAGCAACTCTGTTTCTAATTTTTTTTATCAGCATATAACTTGTCAAATGCCTAGGGCCATTTAAATGTTTTCATAAGTTGTAAAATTGATTTTTCATGGTCTGCTTCGTCAAGACAAGAATAGAACATATTTTCTGTTAATGCAAAATAGTAATCACCTACATAGAAATGAAAAATATATTTTATATCATTAAACACATTTTAAAGAAGAAGTATGCATAAAAAGTTTGAAAGTGAAAGAATGTCTAGATTTTGAAAGAGGAGTCCCATCATATGGTGTGAAGTTGCAGGAACTTCTGAATCTGATCAAACTAAATGCCTTCAATGCATTTGCTTGTCTTCATTATTATTCAGGATGGACAGTTCAATACCATCAAAATCCCCAAACCCCTGAAACTGTGGGTTACAGATTTCCTGAATTGCCCAGGAACCAAAGCATGAGCAGATGTAGGACCCCCGAATCCAAGACAGACATAAACACAAAAATAATTCTGCCTCAGATTTAGATTTCCTCCCATCCCTGGCTTTCCTCAGAAAGGTCTCTGAAAATGGTCTCCTCCCATTTATCATGTATATGGGATAATCATGACTACAGTCATGGTCAGAGTGAGAGGAAAGCATCTCCCCTTTAAATATTTCCAGTCGAATCCCTCCCACCCTTAGGGTTCCCTACCTACTCCGGTGCAGCTGTAAAGACAGTGAAGGTTACCGCAGTAACTAGGTCTGAGGATTTCTGTGTTTGTTGCCCTGCATCCATGACTGGGCTGGGCTGGGCTGGGGCACAGGGAGCCCTAGAGCTTAAGTTAACCCCTGCAGTCCCAACAGTTGCACCAGAGATGGTAGGAACACTCCTTATCCAAGGTCACTCCCCTCATGTCACTCTTTTCTCTGTCCATGTTCCTCTCCATGCCACTCTCCCAAATGTAACTCCCCCACGCCACCTACACCCCACATCATACATACAAAACATTTTTAGAACCAAAACAAAAAAAAATTCACCCAAAACCAAATGTTCAATATTGATGGGGAAACCAGTCCAAATCCATGTCCTGGAATTCCACGGATTGTTTAGACAAATCTGTCCCCCACCCACCAAAATCCATCTAATGATTGGTTACTAAAAAAAACGAGCGAATTCATTCGAATCAAGACTTCGAACTCGGCATTTATATTGAATCCAAAATCCGTGGCCAGATTGTTAAAAATCCTGCCCTTGTTATAGAATAGACCTGATACTGTATCTTATCCTGATTCTGCACTTGGTTTTTTTTCCTGAGATCTTAAAAATCTCTGGTACCCATGCCCCATTATGTAAAATAGGAGTAAAGTAGGCCCACCTTCCATGGGTTACATTCAACGTTATTGCGCTTTAACATTTTAGAGATGGCTTGTGGAAAAGATACAAAGTAAGTGGAACCAACAAGAATCTTAATAACTACAGATGCCTGCGGAATACAACCACAAAGCAACAACCAACATGGGGTACTTTGAGGTGGGTACAAAAAGTATACATTTTATTGAAAAAGCAATTGAAAAGGAAAACAGACTGACTATAATAAAAACACTAAAAAAACATATAGTGGGCCGTCTCCTGTGAACATTGTAAATGCTATTATATGCAATAAACAATATAGTAAAACTTAAGGTTCCTGTGTATACTGTATCTTGAATAATAAAGCACATGCCTATAGCGAGCCCTAGTATAACTAAACACACTACTAAGGTAAACAAACCTAACAGTAATCCCAATTATAGGAGAGCGGACAAAGTGATATACTCTCCCAAAAGATAAATGTAAAGCTGCCACTAACTAAAGGATGATAAGACTCAGTGTAAGTAACATACCAGTATGTGGATATGTACAGACTGTAACAATGTATACAGAGAAAACCCTGGTGGAACTATAGCAACATAGAATCCAGAACATACAGTAAGTATAAAATGTAATTCCTGTGATAATATTTTTTTTTTTAGCAATTCTACCCTCAAAGAAATCTGAACCAAAGGTTAAAATGCACGTGGAGCTTATCCAAGCTAAAGGGGCAACAAAGAGAATAAAACATTCCCTACTAGAATAATAGTGTAATTCTGATAAATCAGATACCAGGGCACTAGAAAATGCTAATGCTAGATAGCTCAAATGAGAGTAGAAAGCATTGAACTTGCTCTGTGTATGAACACAGTCTGTGTATAGTATATAGATGAAAAATAGGGCAGTAACATGTTAATAATGTTAAATACACCAATACAAGCCCATAGTCCACTAGTTAAGTGTAAGGGAAGTTACCCAACACATGAGTTACCCAACACATGAGTTACCCTATTACTGCCAAGCAACATCAGCTGTTTGTAGCTGAGTAGTCCAAATTGCAGGTATAAGGGGCTATGCAGTAAGGTCAATGGCTTTGCGTTCTGATTTGGCAAAAAAACAGGTTCGTTAAAAAGTGAAGCCGGGGACGCGATTCACTAAGGCCTTGAGGCCATTTTTTAATGTATCTGCTCAAATAAGCTCAGAACAGCCTCAGCGTACGTGTCGTTTTTTTCCCCCCTGCTAGCGTTCTTAACCTTTACGTACGCTAGCGGTTAGAAAAAAAAGCCGCATGTAACATTTGCATGGAGATTCTGCATCTCCATGCAAGACTGTTACAGGCGATCGTACACTAAATAAATACATTTTAATAATAGTGTACATGAGCAGGGGGTCTCAGGACCTGAACCGCATTGGCTTCAGGTCCGTGGACCCCCTACTTCAGGAACGACAGACCCCATTATGGGGTGCCGGTATCCCCGGCACTTTAAAGCTCCCGTGTCACGTGACCGGGACATTTAAATTCTGCAGAGGGATACCGGCACCCCATAAAGGGGCCTATATCTCCTGAAGTAGGGGGTCCCCGAGGCTGAAACCAATGCGGTTCAGCTCAGGAGACCCCTTGCACATTTACACTAGTATTAAAACACATAACAATAAATAATAATTCATTACCGTAGCGGCTATCCACTATGGCAATGAAGCTGCTTTAATGCAGAAAATGGAACACAAAAGCGCACCAAGGGTCAAGATTTAATTAAAACAATTGAAAAATAACAATAAAAACTTACATAGTGGGGTAAGTATGTCCAGTAGAACAGGGCAGAGGAAAGCAGTCCTGGTGGTGTCCTGGGCACAGGGAGATGGTGCTGAGGCTTACAAGGTAGACCCGCACGCTGGGGCTGCCTGGCTCGGCACCACGTTGCTCTTCCTTCCGGGTTGCAGCTCTTGCAGGACCCGTAGGACCCTTAGATGGTAGCCCGCCTCAAATGCCCGTTCCCAAAGAAAATTACTCCGGCGGACCAAAGAGTCTCTAGATGTTTGTGGGACTGCTGAGGCTTGGTACACTAGTGGACTGGTTCCCAATAACGCTGTAGGGCTTTCGCAACGCGTTTCACACAGAGTTGTGCTTCATCAGGCAATATTTTAGACACCTATGTGGGGGCCTTTTATACAGTCATGGTAAGATCCCAATAGGGTAAATGGTTAGCCAATAGGAGTAGCGTGCATAGTAAATGCAAGGTACTAATTTAACCAGAGAGTTAATGTGATTACAATTGTGTACATAAAACCTTTATATAAACTAATTAGATCCTAATTGGCAATGATATTAAATGATTAAAATAACTGTTAAAAGCCACCCATATAGGTGATGAACCCATAATTGATCATGCATTGATACAATAATGTTGCAAGAACACACTTGGTTCACAATGATACATGCAATAAATACATAAAGATACATTGAATTAGAGAAGAAAGAAAAAATAAATAAAAAAAGGAAAAAAGAGAAGGGGAAGAAAAGAAAGAGAGTGGGGAAAGAAAAAGCCAAAGAAAGAGGGAAAGAAAGGGGGAAAGGAGGGGAAGAAAGAAGAGGGGGAAAAAAGAGGGAAAAAGGGGAAAAAGAGGGGGGGGTTGGAGGAGAAAGTGTGGTAAAGGAGGGAAGGGAGAAAGGGGGAGGGGAGGGAAAAGAAGAGGAGGTGATGTGAAAGAGGAGAGGGGAGGGAGATAGAGGAAGGAAGAGGGGAGGGAAAAGATGGGAAGAGAAAGGGGAAGGGGTGGGGGTTGGAAGGGAAGGGGGAAGGGTGTGGGGAGAGGGGGGGAGGGGAGGGGGAAGAGGGAAGGGGGAGGGGAGGGGGGGAAAGAAAAGGGGGGGGGGTCGGCGGGTTGGTGAAGGAGGGGTAGGTAAGTAGAGGGAGGGGAGGAGGAAGGGGGTGGGGGTAGGCGGCTGAGAAAGAGAGGACAAAAAGGAAAACGGGAGGGGAGGGTAGGGCGAGGGGGGGGGGATTTATAAGGTTAGAACAGGAGTACAGAAAGGGAAATGGGAACCAGTACCCATAAGTATGGATAAAAAACCTCATTTGTCTTAATGCAACCCCTAATATCCATTTATCTCAAAAAGGGAGTGAGTTCAATATAATCATTGAGACCTCCTGGGTGTTTGGACTGGAGAGTGAAAATCCAAAATTGCTCACGTTTGGCAAGTTGTAGATCTCTATCTCCAGCCCTCACATTGCTCATTATTATCTCAATCCCCATACACTGGCGACACACTTTATTTGAGCTCGGCTCGTCCCACGAATTCGGGTATACTCGGGTGTATTGAGGTTTGTGACTGTTTTCTGCCCGAGTGCATTGCGTTATTTTCCCGGCAGGGATTGAAGCATTTTATTCCGGCTAGCTACAATACTGCAATGCCGTGTAAAAACACATGAGGGCTTTTGCGAGCTGTTCTCTTGAAGCCGTCCCCTATAGTGAATTGTAATGCAGTATATATACTGTATATATATATATATATATACTGTATAACAACAGCCCCTATAACCCCTAACATACAGTACTGTACACAAACAGTACTGTATATGCACATACTGGGGGCGAGATGTGTTTGCAGCAGAGAGAGATCCGCTGCTCTCTCTGCGCAAACAGCGACACATTAAAAATTATTTTAAATACATTTTTATTTATAGTGTAGATGTGCAGGGGGTCTCGGGAGCTGAACCGCACTGGTTTTAGGTCTGGGGACCCCCTGCTCCCCGAGATACAGGCACATTTATGAGGTGCCGGTATCCCTCTGCGTTAAGGCCCCGATCACGTGACCGCGGCCTGTTAAACCAAGCAGAGCAGAGGGATACCGGCACCCCCTAAAGGGGCCTGTATCTCGGGGAGCAGGGGGTCCCCAGACCTAAAACCAGTGCGGTTCAGCTCCGGAGACCCTCTGCACATCTACACTGTGAATAAAACACACACATCATTAAAGAATCATTCTTTACCTTAGCGGCTATGCGCTATGGTAAAGAAGCAGCATTTCTGTATTTTTAATAATATTGTACAGTGAGCAGGGGGTTCCCTAAGACAGAAATCTAAACTCAGGGGGCCCCCTGCTCCTGCACAATATTATTAAAAATACAGAAATGCTGCTTCATTACCATAGCGTATAGCCGCTAAGTTAATGAAGGTGTTAAGGCATAATAAACAATTAATACATTCAATACATATTTTTCATGTCTGTGTTAAAACTCCCTGCCTTCTCTCTAATCTATGTAAAAACCCCTCCCCCTATTCTCGCTTTTAAAACTCCCTACCTTCTCTCTAATCAATGTAAAAACCCCTCCCCCTATCCCCCTATTGTGTGTGTGCGTTAAGCTTCCCTGCAATCTATGTAAAAAAACCTCCCCCTATTGTGTGTGTGTGTTAAATCTGCCTGCCTGTGTTTCTGAGTGCAGTGTACTGTATGTAAATGTGGGGAGGGGGATCCCGTGTAAATAACCACACCCACCCCGCTACCCACAATAAAACAAATCACACAGCATCCCCGCAATACAGTACATAAATAAATAAATAAATAAATAAATATAAATAAATACATTTGAAATACATTTTTATTTATAGTGTAGATGTGCAGGGGGTCTCGGGAGCTGAACCGCACTGGTTTTAGGTCTGGGGACCCCCTGCTCCCCGAGATACAGGCCCCTTTAGGGGGTGCCGGTATCCCTCTGCATTAAAAGGCCCCGATCACGTGACCGCGGCCTGTTAAACCAAGCAGAGGGATACCGGCACCCCCAAAAGGGGTCTGTATCTCGGGGGGCAGGGGGTCCCCAGACCTGAAGCCAGTGCGGTTCTGCTCTGGAGACCCTCTGCACATCTACACTATCAATAAAAATGTATTTTAAATGTATTTATTTATATTCATTTATTTATTTATTTATTTAGATTTATTTATTAATTGTGCTGCTGCTGCAAGTCCTAAACTCACACCAAGGGCCAAACACCCCCCTCACCCCCAATAAAAAAAATTCACGCACAGCAGCCCCACAATTAATAAATAAATCAAAATAAATAAATAAACATGAAGAGAAATAAATATATACTGTATATATATACTGGATATATATACAGTATATATATAATAACAATCCCTATACTGTACATATACAGTATATACTGTGTATATATACTGTATACATATATATATATATATAAGTATATATATATATATATATATATATATATATATATATATATATATATATATAAGTATTTATATTGATACTGTATATAGATATATACAGTATATAGATATATACAGTATACAGTATATATACACACAGATGATGAACCAATATACAAATACATGTAGAATGGTTATCAAAATCATACTGTCCTACAAATAACGCTTCTCTATACAGACAATAATAATAATCCATTTAATAATCCTAACTGATTTTACAATACTGTATAAAACATAACATTCCAATCCACACAGTTCATTGCATTTACATTGTATAAATGATGCATAAAATCTATGCACCATATACATTCTGCAAATGAATGTTAACAATATAATTGCAAGCTACTCTACCAGTAAATTCAAACACTTCCAAACAAGTCAACTATTTTTACCAATCAAGTTAACAAAAATCAATATATACTGTAAGTACCAACCAGAAAACACAATTTAAAACCAAAGCTAACACTTACAATACCAAGGATTACATCTACAGTATCTAATTGTAAAAAACCTTATACTTTATACACAGCATTGCAATACAGTACATTCCCTGTATCTCCCTGCCTTCAGTGTAATCTGTTTAAAGCCCCCTCCCCCCTAATGTTTCTGTTAAACAGATTACACTGAAGGGAGAGAGATGTAAAGGCCTAAAGCCCCCTCCCATGTTTTTTAACATGTGTAGTTTTTTTTTTTGTGGTATATCATTTCTTTCCACTGTATGTATGTATGTACAGTATATATGTCTAGAGAGATATACTGTACAGTATACATTCAGGGTAAGAAATGATGATGTTTTAAAAGCTGGATTAGATGTGTTTTTAATTATTTTGTGAGTTTAAAATATTTTAAAATTAAATAGATGTATTCCTTGGTATTGTATTGTGTGTTTGAGGAAGGTCAGGGATAGATAGCCTTGGTTGTATTTTTGTCGGTACTTATATTTTTTTAAAGGCTTAATTGATCTGCTCTAGGCGTGAATCTGTTAATGGTTTCATTGTTCGTGATTGAGTGTGAATTGTTTAGGGATGTAAATAATGAATGCTAATTGATTTTTATTTACTTGGTTGATTAATTTGCAGAATGTATATGGTGCATAGATATTTAGGCATCATTTACAGTATATTGGAATGTAAGTTGTTTACAGTAAATGGCTATTCAGAGGTTTGGTGCTGATTTAGATTGAGAGATCAGTTATGAATATTAAAGGAAATTGATTTTAATTTAGTGTGTATGTACTGTATGGAGAAGTGTTTGGTTGTAGGACAGTGCTTTTGATAACCCTTCTACATTTATTTGTACTGTATATTTGTTTATCATGGGTGTGTATATAACGTGTATGTAACGTGTATATAACGACTCGTAGGTGCGGGGATGATGATGTGTGGTCCCACTTCTGTGGGGGCACCGCGGACCCGTAGTGAGCACCCGTGAGTTCCCCAGACCCCCATGGGAACCACCCGAGGCCCCGCAGACACCTGTGGGTTTGACCCGGGGCTCCCAGACATCCTTGGGCCTACCGTGGGGACCCAATTGTGTCCCACGGTGACCCAAGGAGACCACCTGAGGGCCATGGTGCTGGCAGGATCCACCAGCAGGCCTCCAGAACCTGTGGAATGCTGCTGGTAAACTGTAGGTCTGTCCAGGTGCCCTGCCAGCCCACCGGGGACTAGCGTGGGGCTGCGTTATGGACCCTGAATGTAAAAGAATAAATCTTGTATTTATGGGGGGGGCACAGGGGGTGGGTAATGTATTTAATAAATAGAATGCTGTTTATTGTGGGGCTGTGCATTGTTTTGATTGCGGGGACTGGGGTGGGGGGTGGGGGGGGTTCCCCAACGGTATGTGGGTTGGCCTCCCTTGTGGGTAGTTAGTGGGTGAGGGTTGAGGGTGGTTAGGCCTCATGGGGTGGGGGGTTAGAGTGGGAGGGTATGTACAGTAGGTGTCCCGAGTGGTGGGTGAGGGTGGGTTAACCCCTTCATGACTGTAGCGGTTAATAACCGCTATGGTGATTAAGGGGTTAGGGGACATTACTTTGAAAGTGTTAATTTTTTTCTCTGTTTTACTGTACAGCAGTAGCAGCGGAGGTTGCCATGGGTAGTGGGTAGTGTATTGAATGTATTTATTGGTTATTATGCCTTAACCCCTTCATTACCTTAGCGGCTATACGCTATGGTAATGAAGCAGCATTTCTGAACTTTTAATAATATTGTGCAGGAGCAGGGGGTCCCCTGAGATTAGATTTCTGTCTCAGGGAACCCCCTGCTCACTGTACAATATTATTAAAAATACAGAAATGCTGCTTCTTTACCATAGCGCATAGCCGCTAAGGTAAAGAATGATTCTTTAATGATGTGTGTGTTTTATTCACAGTGTAGATGTGCAGAGGGTCTCCGGAGCTGAACCGCACTGGTTTTAGGTCTGGGGAACCCCTGCTCCCCGAGATACAGGCCTCTTAAAGGGGTGCCGGTATCCCTCTGCTCTGCTTGGTTTAACAGGCCGCGGTCACGTGATCGGGGCCTAACGCAGAGGGATACCGGCACCTCATAAAGGGGTCTGTACTGTATCTCGGGGGGCAGGAGGTCCCCTGACCTGAAACCAGTGCAGTTCAGCTCCCGAGACCCCCTGCACATCTACACTATAAATAAAAATGTATTTCAAATGTATTTATTTGTATTTATTTATTTATTTATTGCGGGGATGCTGTGTGTGATTATTTTTTATTGTGTGTAGCGGGGGTGGGTGACGGGGTTTATAAATGTGAGTTTATAAATAAAATAAAGAATATTATTTCTAGGGGCCTTAGAACAGAAGTTCCCACGCCAATTTCGCGCTCATTGCTCTTTTGTTACAATGTTGCTGGTCTTGCGGCTTTGCAGTCTGGCAGCAAAAAGCAGTTTGTAGTACTGAGTGTGAGATAAATTAACCAGTTCTTTTATTGCTGAAATCGCCACCAAAAACTTTTATTTACAAATACAGTACAAAAACCGTGCAACACACAACAACATACAGTATCCTTTGTTTAAGTACAGCAGGTACTGTAGGGTAAAACATGTACTGTACAGTACAGCACAATATTACAGTATGGTCTCACTGAACGTCCTCCCCATTTTCCATCCATGGCCGATGCTTAGCATGGCGCAAAACGCCATTAATGAAGTCTCTAACGGTTCTCATTACAGGATCTGTAACAGGATAATAGCGCTGCATTTCTTCCACAATGTTTTTCCTTAAATTAGCAGGAAGGGCCTTTTTATGGCGATTCCCATCGTAATTTACTTTGAACACCCACTCGCAGTACAATGTGTAGGGAACATGGTGTTTAAATATGATCAAGGCATACTTGTGTGGTATAACAGCACTCCTCACCCTATACTTCTCCCTCAGCGCCGGTGGCAGATCGCACAGGGAGATGTCGGGCACTGTTTCTATGCGAGCGGGTGTAGGAGGTCTTTTGGGAGCGGGTGTACTTGAGGCGACGGGCAATGGTAGGGTGTCTGGGAGGAAGCTTTCCTCCGGTAGTGGTCGCCGGGTTGTCTCCTGGCGTGGTCTTGACGGGGTTGTCATGTCCTCCTCAATAACATAGTACACTGCATCTTCTGGTGGAGGGGGTGTGCTTGGTGATGGACGGGGGCCGAAGGTCCCATTCATCACATCCATGTCACCCCCCTGCTCCAGCGTCGGGGAAACAGGGGCATTAACACCGAGCAAATAATGTATGCCCGCTATGTCAGCCTCTATCTTGTCCATCCGTTGATCCATCCGTTGCTCCATATGTAGCATCCATTGCTCCACATGTAGCACCGACTCCAGAAGCAGATCTAGCTTTGCCAGCACAATAGAATTCCCGGGGAGATCCACAGTTAGCCCATTCAGGATCCGGTCTAACGAGCTGCTTGTGCATGTCATCTGGAGATCTGGGGGGATGGGTGCAACGGAGGATGAGATGGGGGTTCCCTGGAGAGAAGCGGCATCGATGGAGAGTGGAGGAGGTGACCTGGGGATGCCCGGTACAGGAGAAGCTGCAGCATCGTCGAAGAGGGATGGAAAAGGTGACCGCTGGATTTCCGGGAGATAAGCAGAGTCATCCAAGAGCAAAGGAGACAGTGACCCGTGGATTTCAGAGGCAGCAGCATCTTCAGATGGAACCGGAGAAGATGGGGGTGGAGAAGCCGGGCTGAAGATTTCCGGGACAGCTACAGCAGAGTTGTCGAAGCTTATGGGAGCAAGTGGTCTGCGGATTCGGTGAGTTGGCTGCCATTCGTCTTGCGTACCGAGCACCGTACCGTATTTCTTCTTCACATAATAAGGCTGACGTGTTTTAAAACCCTTAGCCTTTGGGGTCAGCAGAAGGTTTTCTTTATTGGCCTTAGCCTGTCGCTTTGCCTTTGGCTTGGAAACGGTAACTGCCTTTCTCTTTTTCAGTGTGGCAGGCACAGCAGAGGTGAGATGGTTCTTTCGTCCATAGAACCGGGGCTGCTCCATGTAAGCGGGAGGCACAATGCAGTATCTGGACAATGGCTCAGATAAAGATCAGCAAGTGGTGGGCTATGCAACGTGTACAATCTTTTATGCATGGCGGCCAGGTACAGGTGTTGAAAGTGGGTGGTCTGTAATGTGAGTCATTAACATATAAATACACCATCCATTTTGTGGATTCACTGCACATTGAATACACATCGACTAAACATCGAATACACATTCTTGTGTTTTTATTTCTTTCTACTCGCAGCAATGCCTGTTAAGAAGATTTCAAAGGATCTCAGCATGAGAATGAAGAAGATGTACACGAGCGGAAAACGAATTGCAGATATCCAGCGCTGGTTAACTGCTTCTGGCCTCGTTGTGCCATCAAACACTGTGTGCTATCATGCACACGGAAAAAACAGAGACCGCAAAAAGGCACCAAGTGTAACAAATGCGTATGTATATTTATAAAACTTAACCAAAAAAAATATAGAAAACTGTAGTGTACATCTACAGTATACCGTATTTATATAGTATATTTATATTACAACAGTATATAGTGTATGTGTGGTCAATTTATATATTTTTTGCAGCAGTACAGGCATACCCCGGTTTAAGGACACTCACTTTAAGTACACTCGCGAGTAAGTACACATCACCCAATAGGCAAACGGCAGCTCGCGCATGCGCCTGTCATCACGTCCTGAACAGCAATACCGGCTCCCTACCTGTACCAAAGCTGTGCGCAAGCGGGGAGACTATAGAGCCTGTTACACATGCGTTATTTACATCAGTTATGCACGTATATGACGATTGCAGAACAGTACATGCATCAATAAGTGGGAAAAAGGCAGTGCTTCACTTTAAGTACATTTTCGTTTTACATACATGCTCCGGTCCCATTGCGTACGTTAATGCGGGGTACGCCTGTATACACTTTTGTTATATTGCAATTCATCTTACAACGGAATATACAGTATATGATGTGTATTTATTATGATATAACAACAGTATACCGTATTTATATAGTATATTTATATTACAACAGTATATAGTGTATGTGTGGTCAATTTATATTTTTTTGTGCAGCAGTATACACTTTTGTTATATTGCAATTAATCTTACAACGGAATATACAGTATATGATGTGTATTTATTATGATATAACAACAGTATACCGTATTTATATAGTATATTTATATTACAACAGTATATAGTGTATGTGTGGTCAATTTATATTTTTTGTGCAGCAGTATACACTTTTGGTATATTGCAATTCATCTTACAACGGAATATACTGTACAGTATATGATGTGTATTTATTATGATATAACAACAGTATATTTATATAGTATATTTATATTACAACAGTACTGTATACTGTATATTTTGTCTATTTATATTTATAGTACAGCAGTATACATTTTTTGTATATTTATATTTACTGTATATTACAGCATTACATGTACAGTATACAGTATACATTTTATATTGCTACATATTAATAAAACAATATAATTTCTTTGCATTGTAGGGAGACTACTCTTCTGGTGGACAGAATAAGTGAGGAGAATGATGAGAGGAGCGCATTAAGGGTTAAAAACACTCTGCAGGAAAATCACAATCTGACTGTTTCTGAGAGAAGCATAAAGAAGATGAGACGCAGAATTGGATGGAAATATGGACGTGTGAGGTTAGTACTGGACAGTACAGGAGGTACTGTAAAGTAAAAGTGTTGTTTTGCAAACTGTACTGCGCTGTGACGCTAAAAATTTTTATTCATTGTCATTACAGAGCGTACCCCATGATACGGGACGCAAACAAAATCAAAAGAGTGCTACAGGCCCAAGCATGGATCGACAGCGGTGAGACTTTCCAGGATTGCATCTTCACTGATGAGTCTACTGTGTCGCTGGAGAGATTTGCAAGATTTGCGTTCCACAAAAAAGGCCGCATAACTTTGAAGCCGCGGCCAAAACACCATGTGAAGCTGCATGTGTGGGGTGCCATCTCTAGGCATGGACCGGGATGCATTGTCGTCTTTGAATGTACAATTTCTCAAATATAATGCCGCCTAATGCACTGTACTTGACTAGTGTTGCCTTACCGTATGCACTGTACTGTACTATTGAGCACTTTTCTTTTCTTGCTATAGGAATCATGAATAAAGATTTCTTCCAAGACAACTTTGTGCCCGTGATAGTGAGATACATCAGACGTGACTTTCCCAATGGGCATCGCTTCTACCAGGACAACGATCCAAAGCACACCGCGTCAACGGCACATATCCTTGAGCGCGGCATCAACTGGGTGAAGACGCCAGCGGAGTAAGTGCAGTAGACCATGTCCCATTTTTGTTCCCCACTGTTTTTACTGTGTACTGTATCTCTTAAACTAATTGTCCTTTCTTTCCAATCACAGATCGCCAGACTTCAATCCGATCAAAATGGTCTGGCATCAGCTGAAGGACCACATCCGTAAAGTGGCGAAACCCTCCAAGAAGGACGAGTTGTATAAAGCCATAATGAGTTTTTTGAACAATGAACTCACCGTGGAACGCTGCAATAAATATATAGACCATATTGCCACTGTGTTGCCCATTGTCATCGCGCGCAATGGGCAAGCATCAGGAAAGTAGTACAGTGCTGTAGTATTGTACAGTAAGTACAGTATGATACAGGTAAGTATGGCACAGATTTTTTCTTTCCCAATAGTCAGAGTATACAGTAGTTCCAGTATACAGTACAGTAGACTAGTTTGACAGTACTACAGTAACTGCCTACTAACTGCTCCATTTTTTTCTTTCCAGAGAAAGCTGCACCAGCCAACTACTGTACAGTTGTTCTACCATAATACAGTACGCACATACAGTACAGTACAGTACAGTAACTGAACAAAGTTTTTGTTTTCTTGTCGTTCCAGGAAAAAGGGTGCCCAAGGGGGAGGGGGGGCGTTGTGTTCCGTCAAATCTGCTTGTGCAGTCAAATGTACAGTATATAAACAGCAGTAATGATGTACACAAAACCTCTCCTCTCTCAATGAACTATTGTACCGCAGACACAATGAGGATACTGTTATGAAGGGAAAAAGAACAGGATGGGTTATTTAACATTATACTGTGCAATATTTATACTGTATATTTATATATACTGTATTTTTATTCTAAAGGTATTCGAGAATGTACTGTACTGTATGAGGACCTGGTGACTTTCAACCCTCTCAGACCCACAGAACGGATTATTTCACATTACTGTATATTTATCCTGTATATTTTCAGTAATTTAGAAGCAGTGGCTGTTCTCAATAGAACAGTTACTGTAAGCAAACGGATGCACATCAGATTTACATTTCCAATTCGAGAGGGGATTTTTCCAAAGCAGGCAGGCCTCCCTCTAAGGGAGGGGGATGGTGGGATCAGACGCTGGATGGCCTCCTGCTGAATCTTGTTACCGTAGCCAGCCCAGGGGCAGATTGGATGGCTTGGATTGGATTAGCCAGACGATTGACGCTTGGCCAGGGAGGGATTAAAAACTCTAAGGGAGGGGGTGGGGTGGCTGAAATAGCTGGGACTGTACTGTCACAGTATTTCCAAAGGCAGGCAGGTCACCCTAATAATTGCATGAATAAACCCCCAAAGACAAGGCCCAAATACAGTACAGTATACTGTATACTGCATATACAGTACAGAGCTGTATACTGTATTATAAATAAATAATCATACAGTACTGTACAGTATGTATTATTGTGTGTTGAGGTTTTGAATTGCTGTTAACTTGAAATGTTTCACCATTGTATTGTACTGTATTTGTAAATAAAAGTTTTTTGTGGCGACTTTAGCAATAAAAGAACTGGTTAATTTATCTCACATAAAGTACGTGAATACGACCGCAATCACCATTGTAAATGGGTGCATAGGATGGAACGACAGGTGCTAAAGGGGTATAAATATGATATTTATCAGTGTTGATCAAAGAGAGTTGATCAGAAGGATTCCCCTTATAAAGTATACAGCACTCTATTGTCATTCATACAGTATAGTAAAGGGTAGACAACAAATGGTCTTGCAGTATATTACTACAAATCTGTCAGGTTGACCAGAATCACTGCGTATATCGGAAAATAATACAATTTTATTAATTCTACAGTACATACAGTAGATACTTAAAAACACATACTGTATACTGTACATTGTTACAAATCCCTTTTGTGGCTGTGTTTTTAAGTATCTATATAGAATTAATAAAATTGTATTATTTTCCGATATCCGCAGTGATTCTGGTCAACCTGACAGATTTGTAGTAATATACTGCAAGACCATTTGTTGTCTACCCTTTACTATACTGTACTGTATGAATGACAATAGAGTGCTGTATATAAGGGGAATCCTTCTGATCAACTCTCTTTGATCAACACTGATAAATAATTTATCTCACACTCAGTACTACAAACTGCTTTTTGCTTGCAGACTGCAAAGTCGCAAGACCAGCAACATTGTAAAAAAAGAGCAATGAGCGCGAAATTGGCGTGGGAACTTCTGTTCTAGGGCCCCTAGAAATAATATTCTTTATTTTATTTATAAACTCACATTTATAAACCCCGTCACCCACCCCCGCTACACACAATAAAGCGGGCACTCAGAAACACAGGCCAGGGAGATTTAACCCACAACAGGAGGAGGTTTTTTTTTACACACAGTAGATTGCAGTGAAGGTAGGGAGGTTTCAAAGAGAATAGGGGAGGGGTTTTTACATAGATTACAGTGAAGGTAGGGAGGTTTCAAAGAGAATAGGGGAGGGGGTTTTACATACTGTAGATTACAGTGAAGGTACTGTAGGGAGGTTTCAAAGAGAATAGGGGAGGGGTTTTTACATAGATTACAGTGAAGGTACAGTAGGGAGGTTTCAAAGAGAATAGGGGAGGGGGCTTTTTTGTTGTTTATTGCAATGCTTCAATGTGTGTATAATGTATAATGTTTTTTACAATTAGATACACTGTAGATGTAATCCTTGGTATTGTAAGGGTTAGCTTTGGTTTAAATTGTGTTTTCTGGTTGGTACTTACAGTACAGTATATATTTATTTCTCTTCATGTATTTATTTATTTATTTAGATTTATTTATTAATTGTGGGGCTGCTGTGCGTGAATTTTTTTTATTGTGGGTAGCGGGGATGGGGAGAAGGGGGTTTTAGCCCCCCCCCCACCCACCCCCACTACCCACAATAAAAAAAATTCACACACAGCAGCAGCAGCAGCACTATTAATAAATACATCTAAATAAATAAATAAATAAATGAATATAAATAAATACATTTAAAATACATTATTATTGATAGTGTAGATGTGCAGAGGGTCTCCGGAGCTGAACCGCACTGGTTTTAGGTCTGGGGACCCCCTGCTCCCCGAGATACAGGCCTCTTTAGGGGGTGCCGGTATCCCTCTGCTCTGCTTGGTTTAACAGGCCGCGATCACGTGATCGGGACATTGAAACGCAGAGGGATACCGGCACCTCATAAAGGGGCCTGTATCTCGGGGAGCAGGGGGTCCACCGACCTGAAACCAGTGTGGTTCAGCTCCCGAGACCCCCTGCACATCTACACTATCAATAAAAATGTATTTAAAATGTATTTATTGTCATTTATTTATTTATTTATTTAGATTTATTTTTTTTTTTTTTGGCGGCTGCTGTGTGTGAGGTTTTTTTTATTGTGGGTAGCGGGGGTGGGTGAAGGGAGTATTAGCCCCAACAGTGGTTTGATTAGGGCTTGCGGGTGGGTAGCGGGAGGGTTTAACCCCTTCATGACCGTAACGGTATTAACTGCTACGGTCGTGAAGGGGTTTAGTGCACCCGCAACCCCCCCCCCCGCAAGTCCTAAACTCACACCAAGGGTCAAATACCCCCCTCACCCATCCCCGCCACCCACAATTAAGCGGGCACGGTGGGTTAACCCCTTCATTGCCTTAGAGGCTATCCGCTATGTTAATGAAGCAGCATTTCTAATAATATTGAGCAGGAGCAGGGGGTCCCCTGAGTTTAGATGTCTGGCTCAGGGAACCCCCTGCTCACTGTACAATATTATTAAAAATACAGAAATGCTGCTTCTTTACCATAGCGCCTAGTCGCTAAGGTAAAAAACGAGTGTTTATTTACTGTATATACTGTATGTGTTTTATTTATAGTGTAGATGTGCAGAGGGTCTCCGGAGGTGAACCGCACTGGTTTTAGGTCTGGGGACCCCCTGCTCCCCGAGATACAGGCCCCTTTAGGGGGTGCCTGAATCCCTCTGCGCTGCTTGGTTTACAGGTCGCGGTCACGTGATCAGGCCCTTTAAACGCAGAGGGATACCGGCACCCCCTAAAGGGGCCTGTATCTCGGGGAGCAGGGGGTACACCGACATGAAACCAGTGCGGTTCAGCTCCCGAGACCCCCTGCACATCTACACTATCAATAAAAATGTATTTAAAATGTATTTATTGTCATTTAATTTTTTATTTATTTAGATTTATTCATTTATTTTTTGGCGGCTGCTGTGTGTGAGTTTTTTTTTATTGTGGGTAGCGGGGTGGGTGAAGGGGGTATTAGCCCCAACAGTGGTTTGTTTAGGGCTTGCGGGTGGGTAGCGGGAGGGTTTAACCCCTTCATGACCGTAACGGTATTAACTGCTACGGTCGTGAAGGGGTTAAGTGCACCCGCAACCCCCCCCCCGCAAGTCCTAAACTCACACCAAGGGTCAAATACCCCCCTCACCCATCCCTGCCACCCACAATAAAGCGGGCACGGTGGGTTAACCCCTTCATTGCCTTAGCGGCTATCCGCTATGGTAATGAAGCAGCATTTCTGTATTTTTAATAATATTGAGCAGGAGCAGGGGGTCCCCTGAGTTTAGATTTCTGTCTCAGGGAACCCCCTGCTCACTGTACAATATTATTAAAAATACAGAAATGCTGCTTCTTTACCATAGCGCATAGCCGCTAAGGTAAAGAACGAGTGTTTATTTACTGTATATACTGTATGAGTTTTATTTATAGTGTAGATGTGCAGAGGGTCTCCGGAGCTGAACCGCACTGGTTTTAGGTCTAGGGACCCCCTGCTCCCAGAGATACAGGCCCCTTTAGGAGGTGCCGGTATCCCTCTGCTCTGCTTGGTTTACAGGTCGCGGTCACGTAATCGGGCCCTTTAAACGCAGAGGGATACCGGCACCCCCTAAAGGGGCCAGTATCTCGGGGAGCAGGGGGTCCACCGACCTGAAACCAGTGCGGTTCAGCTCCCGAGACCCCCTGCACATGTACACTATCAATAAAAATGTATTTAAAATAATTTTTAATGTGCCGATGTTTGCGCAGAGAGAGCAGCGGATCTCTCTCTGCTGCAAACACATCTCGCCCCCAGTATGTGCAGTAATTTACTGAACATGTACTGTAGAATAAATGCATAGTTTTATTTATTCGGGTTTATTACACAGTATACTGTTCGGCCGGAAAACATCAGCATACAGCACAATATCGGTCAAGTTCACGGGCAATTGGCGTGGGAACTTCTGTTCTAGGGCACCTAGAAATAAAATTATATTTGCCTATTGATGTTAGGCACTGTATACCACTGTACAGTATACTGTGGAAGACACATAATGAAACGATACTGAACATGTAGAATAAATGCATAGTTTTATTTATTCGGGTTTATTACACAGTATACTGTACGGCCGGAAAACATCAGCATACAGTACAATATTATCCATCGAAATCCCCCCATTAGCCGTTTTCTTTTCTGAGGAAAAACAAAATTAAACGTTTTAATGTACAGTAATGGTCAGCCCCCTAAAGAAGTACCCAGCCAGCCCCACCAAAATAATACGGCAACAATACAGTACTCACCATACTATTTCCCATTCAGCTTGCGCCGGCGCCGGTCCACTGCCAGTACAGCTTTCTTCATCACCCACGTCGATAGTTAGCAGCGGGACTAGCCCACCTGTAGTCAGCACGTGAGGCGGGAAATCGCTTAGGTACATGCAAGCTTCATCAAAACTTGCCGCGAAATCCGACTCTGTCTCAGGGTTGTCACTGACAGTGGGACCGTCATTGGAAGCCGGTGCTGGTGCTGATGCTGGTGCATTGCTTGACAGGGACTGTCGCTTCTTAGTTGGTTTTAACACGACCCTTCGCCTTTTGCCGCCTCCATGATCATAGATACGGGAAAAACCCTGTGACACACACCAATACCCTCCAACAAATTGGGGCTCAATACGGTGAAAACAGGGGTCACTACATAACCTTTTCCTTATTGCACGCTTCCACAAATGAGGAGTTGGCGAACATTTGTAAAAGTCATAGTTTTCGATAAAATACTGATAAATTTGAACAACTGTTGCCATCTTATCCTCTGTTGCATTAATAGCGGCCCATATCAAATAAGCATAACTTCTGTCAGGTTTTTGGAACACGGGCTGCACTTGAAAACTCATGGTGGGTCTCTGGAGAATAGTGTAACTGAAACAGGTCTTTGTCTTTATTTAATATGTAAAGCCTAAATTGATACATTTCTGCAACTCTTCCTTCAGTCTCAAGGCCAAGGCCAAGTTACTGTACAATGGCACACTGTGGTACAGTATCTTTTTTAAACGAAACAACTGCAAGCCCACACATTACTGATTCAGCGCTTTACAAGTCAGGAGTTTATGCCATCTGATGGACACGCGAAGCATTGCAGCCTAGTAAATCCTGATCATTATCATTTAACACATCAGCCGCCTGTCAGCCAGGCATGAACCGTGGCTATGAAGGCAAACGCAACGCAGCATGCAAGAGGTGAGCAGCGGCGGATTCCAGGTATCTGCCAGGTACAAACTGGGCATTTGCTCGAATAAAGTGTGTCGCAGCAGTATATTGAACACCCACTGTACTACAGTTGTGCACTTCTTTGAAGTGGGTCAGAAGGTGGGTAAGAGGTTTAGAGGTCACTTCTAGTTTTGGGATATTAGTGATGTTACGTAAGTGCTACATGATGCGCAGTTTCAAATTCCGCTTTGTCCTGCCCACGTACTGCAGTCCACAGCTGCACTGCAGTATGTACACTACATACGTGGACAGGCAATCGATAAAATTGGAAATCTTATCATTTATCCCTGTAACATGGGATTAAAAGGTCTTACACGTTAGCATTTTTGGGCAAATCTTGCACCTAGCGCATCTATGGTTTCCCACCACTCCCAATTGATCCCTTAGGTCTCTCTTGGGTTGTTTTTCTGTTCCCTTTAATAGACTGGGGGCAAGGATGGTTTTTAATGTCTGTGCTTTTTTAAAAACAACGGGTGGTTTCGGGGCAAGGAATTTATTTAAAATTGGATGCATAAGTAAAATGTGCCAATGTTTGGTCAGAATATTTTTTATAGAATTGTGGGAAGAATTAAATTGGGTTACAAAAAATGGTGTCTCTTGTTTATCTTTTTTATGGTTTACAGAAGGGGAATCAATTGTGTGTAAATTGTCGACTTGTAAGTCACTATTAATGTATACTTTATTTTTGTTATAAGGTCTTTTGCTATTTTTCTTTTTTAATAGTGAATCCCTATTCTTGTTCAATGCTTTAAGGTATGATTCGGATATCAATTCTTCCTGATAGCCCTTTTGCCTAAAGCGTTTGATCAGTATTTGTGACTGTTCCATATAGGTATCGACAGATGCACAGTTTCTCCTGATACGGAGAAATTGACTATATGGAATATTATCAATACACTTCTTGTGGTGTCCACTTTTAGGATGTAGATAGGAATTTACATTAGTATCTTTAAAAAAGGTTTGTGTGAGGAGAGAATCTCCCTGAATGTAAATAGATAAGTCCAAGAAGGTTGTGTAGTCCTTCTGGACATTACTGGTGAAGGTAAGGTTAAAATCGTTGTTGTTAATCCTATCGAAAAAGCTGTTGAATGACGTCTCATCGCCATCCCAGACAACCAGTATATCATCAATGTATCTCCTCCAAAGTTTTAGCTGAGGAGGAGACACAGTGATACCCCATATATGCACTGACTCCCACCATCCCATATAGAGATTTGCAAAAGAAGGTGCAAAGCGTGTCCCCATAGCAGTACCACAGTGCTGTAAATAATATTCGTGTTGAAATAGAAAGTAATTGTGTTGTTGAATAAACTCAATGGTGTCGTGAATGAAGTGACGTTGAATAAGAGGAAGTGTGTCGTGGAGTGCTAAATAGAAATCTATAGCCTCTAGTCCACCTTTGTGTGGTATTGATGTGTATAGTGCCTGTACATCTAAAGTGGCTAATAAATAAGTGTTCACCCAAGGAAATTCATGAAGTAGAGTTAGGATCGAAGTAGTGTCTAGTAAATGTGAGGGTAATGTCGGCACAAGTGGTTGCAAGAAAGTGTCTACATATTGGGAAAGATTGGCTCTGAGAGAATTATTACCCGAAATAATAGGTCGCCCAGGGGGATCAGTGAGGGATTTGTGAATCTTGGGTAAGTGATATAGAATAGGGATGGTGGGAGCAGTACAAAAGAGGTAATCATATTCTGACTTGCTTAATACACCAGATTGTCGTGCCCTTTCAAGTAATAATTTAAGATCTTCCTGGTATTGTATGGTGGGGTCCTTGGATAGTTTACGATAGGAATTACTATCAGAAGCTGCTTTAATGTATTTTTATTAATAGTGTGTGGGAGCAGGGGGTCCCCTAAGCTGAAATGCATTGATTTCTGCCTCAGAGACCCACTGCTTCCCGAGATACAGGCCCCGGTATGGGGCATCGGAAGCCAGCGCCATCGCCATCTTTATAGCGTCCAAGACGCGACATGGGCTCTATAAAGATGGCGTCCACACTGGCACCGATGCCCCAAACCGGGGCCTGTAACTTGGGAAGCAGGGGTCTCTGAGGCAGAAATCAATGCGGTTCAGCTCAGGGGACCTCCTGATCCCGCACACTATTATTAAAATGTACATTAATGCAGCTTCATTACCTTAGCGGATAGCCGCTAAGGCAGGGGTGGGGAACGTCTGGCCCGTGGGCCGTATAAGGCCCGCGAAGTCATTTGGTCCAGCCCCCGGGAAGCAAGCCTGCAAGAATGGTTTTAAAAATAAAAAAAATAAAAAAATTAAAACTCCCCCTTTCCTGATTGGCTGCCCGTGCTGTCACTCTGCCAAGATTTTTTTTTTTGGCCCGCCTTTTCCTACAGTACTGCCCCCCTCCCTTCTCTCCTCCAGTAATGCCGGGCTCCTTAGGCTCCGCCCCTCTGTCCCTCCCTTTAGGCTCCGCGGGCCTGCCAGTCTCTCAGCTGCACTGGCTACCTATGCTACTCCAGCAGCCCATCCACGGGCCCCAGGTAATCTAATTGCCCCCTTATATCCCCTCCCAGGCACCTTACCCACCCCAGGGGGGGAGAGGCCTTATTTTTGTGTGTGTTTGCAGAGGTGGGCTTATTGTGTGTGTGTGTCACTGTGTGTCTGTCTGTCTCTGTCACTGTGTGTGTGTGTGTCAATGTCACTGTGTGTGTATGTGTGTGTGTGTCTGGCACTGTCATTGTGTGTGTCTGGCACTGTCACTGTGTGTGTCTGTCACTGTCACTGTGTGTATCTGGCACTGTCACTGTGTGTGTCTGGCACTGTCACTGTGTGTGACTGGCACTGTCATTGTGTGTGTCACTGTCTCTGTGTGTGTGTCACTGTCTCTGTGTGTGTGTCACTGTCTCTGTGTGTGTGTCACTGTCTGTGTGTCATTGTCTGTGTGTATGTGTTGTTGTGTGTCACTGTCTCTCTCTGTGTGTGTGTGTGTGTGTATCACTGTCTCTGTGTGTGTCTCACTTTCTCTGTGTGTGTGTGTCTCACTGTCTCTGTGTGTGTGTGTGTGTGTGTCTCACTGTCACTGTCACCGTCTGTGGGTGGCAGCAACCATCTGAGGTGATTAAGGACCTGAGTATCACCAGGGCGGCGCGGGTAAGCAGCGCTCCAGGGGGGAGAGTGTGTGTGTGTGTCTGAGAGAGAGAGTGTGTGTCAGAGAGAGTGTGTGTGTGTCTGAGAGAGAGAGTGTGTGTCAAAGAGAGTGTGTGTGTGTGTGTGTCTGAGAGAGAGAGAGAGAGTGTGTGTGTGTGTGTGTGTGTGTGTGTGTGTGTGTGTGTGTGTGTGTGTGTGTGTGTGTGTGTGTGTGTGTCTGAGTGTGTGTGTGTGTGTGTGTGTGTGTGTGTGTGTGTGTGTGTGTGTGTGTGTGTGTGTGTGTGTGTGTGTGTGTGTGTGTGTCTGAGAGAGAGAGAGAGTGTGTGTGTCAGAGAGAGAGAGTGTGTGTCAGAGACAGTGTCAGAGAAAGTGTGTGTGTGTGTCTGAGAGAGAGAGAGTGTGTGTGTGTGTGTGTGTGTCTGAGAGAGAGAGAGTGTGTGTGTGTCAGTGTGTGTGTGTGTCTGAGAGAGTGTGTGTCTGAGAGAGAGAGAGAGAGAGAGAGAGAGACTGTGTGTCAGAGAGAGAGAGTGTGGGTCTGAGAGTCTTGAGAGTGGGTCTGACAGTCTGAGTGAGAGTGGGTCTGACAGTCTGAGTGAGAGTGGGTCTGAGAGTGAGAGAGAGTGGGTCTGAGAGTAAGTGAGAGTGTGGGCTGAGAGTCTGATTTCCCTACCCCCTGCCTGATTTGTGTGTGTGTGTGTGTGTGTGTGTGTGTATGTGTGTGTGTGTGTGTGTGTGTGTGTGTGTGTGTGTGTGTGTGTGTGTGTGTGTGTGTGTGTGTGTGTGTGTGTGTGTGTGTGTGTGTGTGTGTGTGTGTGTGTGTGTGTGTGTGTGTGTGTGTGTGCATTTGCGTGTGCACAGACACCAACCCACAGTCAGTCAGTCACCCACCACCCAAGAGTCAGTCAGTCACTCAAAGAGAAGCAGTTCCAGCCATCACATTAGTGGTGAGTTCATTAAATATTTGACCAAATATAGCAGGCTAATTTTTAAGTTGATAATTTTGGATGGCCCTCGAATGATTTTATAAATATCAAAATGGCCCTTGGCAGAAAAAAGGTTCCCCACCCTTGCGCTAAGGCAATGAAGGGGTTACGGCACATTAGCATGTTTATTGGGGACAATTGCCCCCAATAAACAACACACATCCCCCCGCCCCCTAACACATACAGTACTGTAACGGGCAAAATTATTATTATCCACATATGGATAATAATGCATTTGCCCATTTTAAATACATATAAATTACAATAAATTCAGTCAATATATATGACACTTACCTTTTACAGGCACCCACGATAAAGGCCGTCTTCATCCTCATCTTCATCCTGCCCATGCCCCTCCGATACTACAAGACATACACAAGATTAAAAACATCCAATGTAATGTCCCCTAACCCCTTAATCACCATAGCGGTTATTAACTGCTACAGGCATTAAGGGGTTAACCCACCCTCACCCACCACTCGGGAGGCCTATATACCCTCCCCCACTATCCCCCCACCCCGTGAGGCCTAACCAACCTCACCCACTACCCAGCCGGGAGGCCTACCCTCATACCTTTGTGGCCAATACCCCCTCCCCCCACCCCCAGTACCCACAATAAAAACAATACACTGCCCCACAATAAACATCATTCTATTTATTAAATACATAACCCACCCCCTGTGCCCCCCCATAAATAGATGATTTATTCTTTTACATACAGGGTTCATACCCCAGGCCCACGTGAGTCCAGTGGGCCTCACGGGTCACCTCACAGACCTTCAGGTTACCAGAAACTTGTTTCACACAGGCTGCATGGTCCACAGGTGACACCTGCGGGGAAGAACCGATGGCCCCACATTCGTGGGGGCACCGCGGACCCGTAGGAGGCACCAGTGGGTCCCCAGACCCCTGTGGGAACCACCCGAGGCCCCTCAGACACATAGACACCTGTGGGTCTGACCCGGGGCTCCCAGATATCCGTGGGCCTACCGTGGGGACCCAATTGTGGCCCACGGTGACCTGCGGAGACCACCTGGTGGGCCATGGCGCCTGGTGGGACCCACCAACAGTCCTCCAGAACCTGTATGAAACAAGTTTCGGTCCTCGTGGAGGGACCTTCCTCAGGGCAGTGCACAAGTGACTGATCCAAGCACCCATATATACCCCTAACACCATGCATAAAATCACCTGAAACCAATATTTAAAAACCCAAATTGCAGTCCTAGGTACAGCCCACTTCAAACTAAAACCAATAGGAAACAATGATGCTAACCAGCACCAATGGAGTCACAGCATCTAAGACCTGCTGGCAAAGGTGGTCATTGGGTTTTTCAATATTGGTTTCAGGTGATTTTATGCATGGTGTTAGGGTATATATGGGTGCTTGGATCAGTCAATTGTGCACCGCCCTGAGGAAGGTCCCTCCACGAGGACCGAAATGTTAGCAGCCCTGTGTTCACAATACACATTTTTTGGACTTCTACTGCGGTGTGTAATTTGTTATCAGGATTCTCTTGGTCACTACATGTCTATATGCTCAATATGGGACAAGCATCTGCCTTCTTACAAACGTGAATGCAAATCTCCATATCAATGACTGTTGTTCTCTAAGAGGTTTTTTTGCACCTTTTCATGTTTCAGTATTTTCCTGACCTTAGCTGGGTTTGTGGGATTTCATCTCTAATATAGCTATTTGTGATTTTGTACGACTGCTTTTGAGATCTTTTTCAATGGAAGAATTTGCAGACTTTGCAGGGATTTTAACTACTTTATTAGACACTGACAGTTTTAGCATCCGCTATACTGAGTCATTTGAATCAGTTCTAGGACCAGACAAACCAGTGAATATTTATAATGACCTTATAAAACTCAAAAAACGAGAAGTTGATTTATTTCTTCATGGAGAGACTATATCACACTATCATAAAGAAAAGCTACTTCCACATGGTTTTAGAATCGGGAATCAGCCCACCATTGGACGTAACGATCCAGACTTTTGCAAAAAAATGGATTTCTATCCTTAACAAATGCTCTAGTGACCTTATGATCTTGGTCATTGAGCAATCCAGCAAGGAAATTGCAAAACTCAGAAAGGAAATAGACTTGATCTATGGGAAGCAAGGGGATATGCTTACAGCTGATTCCAGTACTGATTGGACGGACAAGATTCAGACCGCAATAGATAGCTATAGAGACAATCTTATCAAATACAAGAAAAAAAAACTTCGCCTTGTTAGTGCCGACTATAAAGAACGGAAGGTCTATCGCTGGCTACTAGGACTTGGGGAACTAAACACCGGCCGCGGTGGACAGAGACGCAACGCAACCCATGCAAGAAAATCTCAATCAGATTACAGGTCTGGTATGCCCACGAGTGACACTGACTTCTCGGATAATACGGAGGGCTCTGGAACTGATTTTTTAGGACCAACAAACAGTGGTCGTGCCAAGCCACCGCTCCCCGATACGGACGCAAGGGACCCACCAGGAGGGCTGGCCGAAAATTGGCGCTATCCAGAGCGCGAAAACAAGAGAGGCAGAGGATCTCGCGGACGCAGGCCTGCACGGTAATATACAATATTACTGATCTTACTCTCATCATGGCTCAGCTGAGTGTTCTCCAAAAAGGTCTTAGTTTTGGACCGACCAATATCCAACATGGCTTTAACTGGGAAGTGGATATGTATACATTTCATCGACAATTGAGACTTAAGGATTTTTTCAGCAAGCAACCCCAGCATAGTCTTTCATCTGATACTAGAATCTTTAAGACCAGCAGCAACTTTGACCCCCAGATCAATAATCACAGCATCTCTGCCTTTATGAATGTTTTGGATAAAGAAACCAGTAGGGATAAAAGAAACCAGTAGGGATATCAAGACCAATAAAGTAAGCTTCTATAACATCACACGAGAAGAAAAAATGATGATTGACACACTAAGGAAGAATAAGGATATCATTATCCGCGCAGCAGACAAAGGGGGTGGCATTGTATTGCTCAAATATGTGAATTACAAAAAGGAAATTGAGGATCAGCCAGCTAACACAACAACTTACAGCTGCTTACCAGGGGATCCCAAAGTGGAATATAAGAAGGAGGTGGATTTTATCATACAGATGGGAATTTCAAATAACTGGATTTCCAAAGAAACGGGCAAATTTCTTTCGCAATCCTTTTCCAGAATGTCAATTCTGTATACTTTACCTAAAATACATAAATCTACCACCAAGCACCCTGGAAGACCTATCATTTCCGCAAAAGGATCTCTGTGCCATCCGCTTTCTCAGTTTATTGATTTTTTTCTTCAGCCAATAGTCATTTGTATGAGCTCTTACGTAAAAGATACCACTGATTTTAATCTGCAGATTGGAAATATTAAATTGGAAAAGATGGATTATATTCTGGTAACCCTGGATGTCGGTAGTCTACATACCAATATTCCCCACAAGGAGGGTTGGGATGCTATAAGGTCTAAGTTTAATGCCCATACTTCTCACACGGGTCCACCTGTGGAATTTTTATTGTTGCTTATGGAAATCATCTTAAATAAAAATTACTTTAGATTCGAGAGAAATACGTTTTTGCAGCTCATTGGCACCGCATGGTGCCCGCCTATGCAAATTTGTTCATGGACATATATGAACATACTCATATCTTACATGATGCTCCTCATGCATGCTGTATCAAGAAATATCTACGATACATAGATGATATTTTCATAGTATGGGATGGGCCTGAGCCTGCGCTCTTGGAATTTATTGAATATCTTAACAAAATTCCCTCTACGATTCAATTTACAGCACAATTCAGCAACATTGAGATTTCATTTCTGGACACCATTGTCTAGAAGGCCAATGGAGGCCTGGCGACTAGACTTTATCACAAGGATACAGACAGGAACACGCTCTTGTATGCCACCAGCCATCATCCGACACCGCTCAAGAAGGGACTTCCTTTTTCTCAACTGCTTAGAATTAAGAGAATTATTTCCAACCCGGAGGAGGTAGAACCTGCACTCATGGACATGGCACAGCACTTTCGTGACAGGGACTATGGCTCTAAAGATATAGATGATGTCCTTGAGAAAGTAAGACGTATTGACAGAGAGGCATTGTTAAAACCACATGCCAACAAACCTATGCAGGATTGTTGCCATTTCGTTAGTAACTTTTCTACTGCTTCCAGTCGTTTTAAACGTAGCATCCACAAAAACTGGCATATTCTGTCTAATGACAGCCGAATTGGAACAATTTGTAAAGATCCTCCCTTTCTCTGCTATAGACGCGGCCATAACTTGGGGGATATGCTGACGCAAACAGATCCAGTTGACAGTCTTGCTCAGTAGAAAGCCTGGGTCATATCGTTGCCATGAATGCACTAATTGCGGTTTTATGCAGACGGGTTCCAGTTACTCACATCCACATAGTGGGGCTCAAATCAGGATCAAACATTTCCTTAACTGTGAATTGCGCTTTGTTATATACATGATAAAATGCCCATGTGATCTCCACTATGTGGGAAAAACCTCACGCATGTTGAAAGAAAGGATCGCGATTCATCGCTCTACCATTAGAAAGGCACCGAACAGCACTGATACTAACACTGAGCTTAAATATTTACCTGTTGCTAGACATTTTAAACAAATGAGGCATTCCCTGGCCACTATGCGCTGTATGCCCATCCTTCAAGTACAGCCACCGCCACGAGGTGGTGATAGGAACAAGATACTTCTGCAACAGGAAGCGAGATTGATCTATGAACTTAGGAGTATGTCACTGTGACGTTGACTTTGTAACAGGCTATTAATAATACACACCAAATATCACTGGGTTGAACTGTACGAGGCTTAGTTATGATAAAATATAATTTATTCATTGAAAAAGGTGAACACACGAGATACTACAAATAACAAACAAAATATGCACTTACTTACAGTTGGAATGATGAAATAATCAGAAAATCTTGATTAGCAGTTCATGCAGCAATCTTGAAACTCACAAAAGACACGAAAGACAATAGACATAGGCTGAGCCTGGTTCTTATACAATTATTTCCCATTGAACACAACCTAAACCCAGCCCCTCTCATAAATTAGTGGTGAGGTTGACAGTTTTCCTCAGAGTAAAACTCCTCCCACCCAAGGACGTTTAAAAAGCTGCTTTTCCTATCTAAATAACTTCATAACTTCAGTTCTAAATATTACCGTGTAATACTAAAATTAAGAGAGATATTAATATCTGTCTCTTAGGACCTGCTAGACATCATGTGCCTGAAATCGTTATTTGCGGCTCGGTCCCCGGTTACACATATGTAATTTTTAGCACGTTCAGCCGAGGACATCTCATGGTATTCTTAAATTTAATAACGTCACTCATTCTGATATCTCCTTGGGTAACCGCACCCCTGGCCCCCATAAACCCTGGTCAATAAATAATTTGAAGCTGGGACTCCTGTGTAGAGAACATTTGTCACAGGTGCTAGATTTCACACCCAATGCCCCAGACATGGGCCTATCTGTCTCTACCAGCAAGATGTGTTAACATACACCAAACCCCCTCTGTACTTTTCACCCCCAACTTCAATCAAGCCTGTTGAAGCCCAGATATTTCTGAAAAGACACCACATATTTGTATTTTCCTAAACGGCAGCTGATTAACCTCTTAAGCCCCAGTGTGTGTGTTGTGCAGACACTGGCACAGAAACAATACATTTATACAGGGGAATAAACAGTTGGATGGCTGAAGCAAGGCAAAAACACATTACTGGACCACAGTCCAGTTAACCGCTTGCTTCCCAGGTGAGAGTAGAGGGTGGCCAAATGGGGTGTAACCCCTTTAATCCTGGGCCAAATCACCTCTCTCTTGACACCTCCCCTGCTCAATGAGTGCCTGGTGCCCCAGCTGCCTTCCTTGGCACTGGGACACCACTGGCGTCCTTGAAGCACTCAATAAGTCCTGAGGGATTAGCCTGGCAAAATTGTCCTCTGGCATTGTCCAGTACATTGTCCTGGCCACAGTGGACAGTGAAGTCCAGATCCTGCTGAGCAGGGCTCCACATGGCCGCCGGGCATTCTCCTTTGCCTCTCTCTGCCCCCCACCCCGTGCCTGGTGAACCAAGTCCATGGTGAAGGGGCATCTCTGCTTACCAGGCCCCATACTGCCCAGAGACTGGCATGTCTCTGTACCAGTGAGAGACCAGCTATCAAGCACAGACCGTCGCTTTCCTGTCAACCAAGTCTGGGAAAGAGCTATGTCACTATCCTGTAGGGACCCTACCTGCCCTGGCCCTGTGCCCACATGTAGCTGCTCCACTATACCCTTGCCTCTCCTCCCTGGCTCTAGGACAGTCCCCACCCCGAGTGGCATCTTATCTGGAATCCAGAAACCACCTGGGGTGCTGACTCCTACCCTCTCCTGTGCCCCTTGGGACAAGGCAATCTCCCAGTATCCTGTACTGGGTCCCTGGTACCCAGGTGCTTTGCCCCTGCCCTCTCAAAACTGAAGGCCAGGAAACAAGCACCTGCTACCGCCACTGCTGCCAGCATCACTCCTCTCCCCTCCACTGTGCTGCCCTTCCTCCCTGTAGCTACCCTTGGCTGCCCTGGGGACAGAACCCTCTTCTGTAACCACCTAGCCCTGGCTACTGCTCCTAGCTGCCTACCTACCCACAGCCCCATCTCTGGGAACCCTGGGGAATCTGTCAGGGGGGTCACTCCTGGCCAGTCAGAACAAGGGACCTCCTGCCTACCTAGCCAATCCCTAGCTTCTGCCAGCTGCCTGACACCCCACTGACCTCCTATCTCCCCCTGCTCCACGGTGTCTCCATGCCTAGCCACCCTTAGGCCCAGCACCTCAGCCCTGGCTGATGACTCCTGCTGCTTACCTCCCGGCAGCCCACCTGCACTCCGCTCCCCCCTAGGCAATCCTAACCCAGAAACTGGAACTACCTGAGTGCACCTACCTCCCTGACCTTGTCTTCCCCTTACCAGGGATGAGCTCAGGGCACATCTCCAGATGCAACCGCCAGAGCTCCTGGCTGGCAGGTATCCCTGGGGTGGCACAAGCCTGCCACTGCCCATGATACCCCCAGCCCATAGCCAGGCTGCAACAGGGGGTTGCTGATCTGAGGAACCCCCTGTGGCTCTGCCAGGGTAATGGGGAACTCTAGCTGCCATACCTGCTGCTTTCCCAACCCTCTCCCAGGCAATCCTACCATAGAGCTGGGGGCTAACGGGGCTAGCCCCTCTCCCTGAAGCTGTGCCCCCATTACCGGAGGTGAGCTCAGGGTTGCTGGTGCAGATGCACCCACCTTAGCTCCTGGCTGGTAGGTAACCCTGGGGTGGTCTAACTTTGCCGCAACAGTACCCGGCTTTGGTGCAGGGTTGCCGGCGTGGATTGTGGTGCTCCGGTCATCACTGGGAATCGCCAACTCCGCCAAACAATGTGAAACACCCACCTCCCGCACATCCCAACACTCCCCCCAAATAAAATTGCCGCCGGTAGTAAGCCGGAACGGCGGCTTCTTCGCCGCCGTCGCCGGTACGCCGCCAGGATCTGATGGATGGCCGCCGCTCTCCGCCGCTAACGGGGTCATCTCTTCCGCAGCTCGTGAGCGCTGGCACTGAGGGGCTTCTTCGCCCGACCGCGCACGGTCCAGGCACCGGGCATTATTGTGGCCCGTTTGTTGGCAGTGCCGCAGCACATGCCGGAGCTTCTCCGCCACCGGTGGGCTACCCCCCGCGAGGGGCTGCTGAGTCCAGAGTGGAGTTGCTTGAGCGCCGGGCTCTGGGAGGGGGTAAGTGGGTCGGTGTGGCACCAACGCCATGAACTGGGTCCACTTCGCTGGGAACCACGTCTTGCCCAACGCACACACCAGTGCTAGCTCTTTCAGGGAAAATGGATGGGCCGCCGCAACGGCTGTTACTTCTCCTGGTGCAAGACTTCCGTGGTCTCCGAGACCACCCGCTCCCTCCACAAGTCTCTGCCGTCCCGGAGCTGGGTCCATTCCCTGCTCTCCGGGCGGTTTGATGGTTACGGCGGCTGCAGCGGTGGATCTTTGCTCAGCCTGCCGGGTTTCAAGGTCACCGAAACCCGAAGTCCCCGCGCCGACTTGATGCACTCCTCCGGTCTCAGTGCCCTGCTCCAGTCACATGGATGGTTGGCACTTTGGTTCTGGAGGCAAAGCTTCTCACAAGTAGGGGAACAGTGAGGAGGTGCCATATCCTGTGTTATATGTTGTACACTGTGTGTTCAATATCTTTAGTCCCAGGAACTCGCAATTACTCTCGAGTTCCCACTATATTACAGAATCCCGCAGTACTCTGTAATACAGGTACAGTTCAATCCCGCCGCTGCCACCAGTTTTATTAATACCTGTGACGGTGACTTTGTAACAGGCTATTAATAATACACACCACATATCACTGGGTTGAACTGAACGAGGCTTAGATACAGTATGATAAAATATAATTTATTCCTTGAAAAAGGGGAACACACGAGATAGTACAAATAACAAACAAAATATGCACTTACTTAAAGTTGGAATGATGAAATAATCAGAAAATCTTGATTAGCAGTTCATGCAGCAATCTTGAAACTCACAAAGGACACGAAAGACAGTAGCCATAGGCTGAGCCTGGTTCTTATACAATTATTTCCCATTGAACACAACCTAAATCCAGCCCCTCTCATAAATTAGTGGTGAGGTTGACAGTTTTCCTCAGAGTAAAACTCCTCCCACCCAAGGACGTTTAAAAAGCTGCTTTTCCTATCTAAATAGCTTCATAACTTCAGTTCATTAGTACTTACTGGCACGCGAGACATATTAATACATTCCGGCACGCATGGCGCTCCCAATAAGACTAAATATTACCGTGTAATACTAAAATTAAGAGAGATATTAATATCTGTATCTTAGGACCTGCTAGACATCATGTGCCTGTAATCGTTATTTGCGGCTCGGTCCCCGGTTACACATATGTAATTTTTAGCACGTTCAGCCGAGGACATCTCATGGTATTCTTATATTTAATAAGGTCACTCATTCTGATATCTCCTTGGGTAACCGCACCCCTGGTCCCCATAAACCCTGGTCAATAAATCATTTGAAGCTGGGACTCCTGTGTAGAGAACATTTGTCACAGGTGCTAGATTTCACACCCAATGCCCATACATGGGCCTATCTGTCTCTACCAGCAAGATGTGTTAACATACAAATTGCAGCTCATTAACCCCTTAAGCCCCAGTGTGTGTGTGGTGCAAACACTGGCACAGAAACAATACATTTATAAAGGGGAATAAACAGTTGGATAGCTGAAGCAAGGCAAAAACACATTACTGGACCCCAGTCCAGTTAACCCCTTGCTTCCCAGGTGAGAGTAGATGGTGGCCAAATGGGGTGTAACCCCTTTAATCCCGGGCCAAATCCCGTCTCTCTTGACAGTCACCACATGGACTAAATGAGGACTTGAAGCT
The DNA here is from genome assembly GCF_040206685.1 of Ascaphus truei. NCBI lineage: Eukaryota > Metazoa > Chordata > Amphibia > Anura > Ascaphidae > Ascaphus > Ascaphus truei. The sequence continues at coordinate 27,333,489 of NC_134483.1, forward strand.
GGGTTGCTTTCTGTAATATTTCATTCATTTTGTGTGATATTCTTCATTGTACTGTCAAATTTCTTCCATGTTCCCTTTCCCTGTATGTTTTATTTTTGTTCACATATCTGCACTTTGGTGTTTTTATCACTTGGTGACCTTGGTCAGGCTTCCTCTGATGTTTTGCTATGTTAACATGCACTGGGATATTTTTATGTGCTTAGTACTGGGAGTTAGGATGCCTATAATGTGTGGTATCTCCTTTTCCATAAGCTATTTTGCTGACACATTCAGAACAGATTTTAAGCATTTGTTCAGCGTCCATCTCTAGTGTTATGCAGATCAGCCCTTCTGAGATATGGGACACATAAACATAACCAGTCGTAGTGCGATAGCTGAAACGTGCCGTGTACAGATCATTCGCGTTGTCAGGTTATGCGCTAATAGGGGCGCTGTTGTTATTTATTTTACTACCCATTTCATGTTCACGGTCCCTGCTCTGTCTCTTACTGTACAACTCATGACTGGAGAAACCTCCCAGAGACTCTCAAAACTGCCATCCAGTATAAGTAATTTCAAGACCTCAGCTGTCTCACATTTTAATCTTGTCTGCAACCACAATATGCAGAATGATTTTGGTGCAGGGGACTTAAAAATCTGCCCATCGCTATTGAACATCCATCATAGATAAAATAAATTCTACTTTTGGAAGAAAAAAAAAGGCATGAATAAAAGGTCTAATCCAATGGGTCAGGTAGTCTTTTGTAAATGTAAAATTATTTGTCAGAAAATACTTGGTGGTATTTTTGTATATATAATACTCTTCTCTAATATTTCACGTATCACTTTATTTGCATGGACAAAGTCACTGAATATACAAAAGGCTGCAAAGCAGATGGTTGTAATTATCACAGTATGATTTTCTTGTTTATGCTGTCAGGGCAATGTTACCTTGCTTCTCCCCATTTTATTTATATTGCTCTATTCTCTAAGCATAGGCACCTTTATGATATTATCTATAATATGTTCTCTACCTGTAACTTATTTACTGTAGTAAACTCTTTTTTTAATTATTATGAGCCATAAACTTTGTTACTTTAAATCTAATTAGTGGGCAAGCCAGAAAAATTGTAGTTTACGGTACATATGAAAATAAATCATACAGATCATAGAGGTAGGGAATTAATAGTGTACAGGCATACCCCGGTTTAAGGACACTCACTTTAAGTACACTCGCGAGTAAGTACATATCGCCCAATAGGCAAACGGCAGTTCACGCATGCGCCTGTCAGCACGTCCTGAACAGCAATACCGACTCCCTACCTGTACCTAAGCTGTGTGTAAGCGGGGAGACTATAGAGCCTGTTACAAATGCCTTATTTACATTAGGTATGTACGTATATGACGATTGCAGTACAGTACATGCATCGATAAGTGGGGAAAAGGGAGTGCTTCACTTTAAGTACATTTTCGCTTTACATACATGCTCCGGTCCCATTGCGTACGTTAATGCGGGGTATGCCTGTAGTAACTATATTTCAGTAAACAGTAAAAAAAAAAAAAAAAACAGCATTTTGGAAGTAATAACTTGAAACAGTTGTAAAGATACAACAATTTATACCTATATATTCTAATTCACTTTCCCTCAAATAATGCTTTGGAAACTTCATCTGGAATGGATTTTTCTAAATAAATAAAAAAAATCCAAATATATTTTGTACAGTATAAAAGGGTTTTCCTAATTGATTTAATAATTTTCCCCTTATTACTACAATAGTTTCCTCCATTGTTGTCTCTGTAAGATAATTTCTGTGTTAGTGATTGTGTAAACGTATATCAAAATACTGGAAACCGCTTTCTAGATTTGTAATGATTTGTAAAATGATCTGAAATTCAGTCAAGAAACATCACCAGATAGTGAGCAAAATGACAGCATGTACGTGTCACGGGAGACCAGAACTTTTAACACTTATTTACTGTATATCAGTGATCATATGATTGAGCAAAGCAAGGAGGTAAAATAAATTGTAATTTATTTCACAAATGGACATACACACAATGTTACAAAATTACAATCAAAATACACTTACTGGGATGGGGGCAAACAAAATAGTTGGTTTCCAGAACAAAAAGTTGTAAAACAAAGTCTTAAGGAGCAATTTCCCAGGAGCGGGAGTTGCTCACGAAACTGCTTGGAAGTGTCCTCGGTCAGCAGCGCTAAGTGCAACTGCTGTGTACTCCGATGGAGCTGCCTCGTTCGATCTGTCACCGCTGTAATGGCACTTGGAATCTTTAACCCGTACGAAATCTTAAAGGATTCTTGCATGAATCTTGTTAATTTTCGATGAATCCTTAGATGAATCTTAGGTGAATCTGATTCCCGATGGGCTGCAGGAATTCTTATAGAGTTCAAAACCCTATCCCTAACCAGTGTAGCCAATCCCCCAGTGGGAATTATTTTTGCCACCTATACTGGAGTTGCCAATACTTTAGAAACCTGGCAGAGGGGGCTTCTCATTCTCCTAAGAGCATGTGCCAACCTAGCACCTTTGTTCCTTAGCATATGAGACCCAGCCCCTCTCCCTGGTGACACCAAATCTGGGCTAGCCACCTTATGCTAAACTGCCAGGACTTTTCACTAGGATGGGGGTACTTGATGATCCCCTCCCCAACTAACATCTTGGGGACACTGAGTCCTTTCAACTTCGGGCTTTTACAGACATCGTGGCACCAAGCCAGCGGGATGTCTTAGAAGTGCGGAGCTGCACCTCCTCAGCTCATTTAGTGAGTCACTAGACGCCTACAAAGTGGGGACTACAATAAATGAGTAATTCCTGGTCCCCAGTGGTTTGAATGAAAGCCCAAATGTGCCTAACATGCTTAATACACTATTTGAGGGGGACATTCATTCATCAATTTTTATACAATCTTATAAAAATTACGCTATTGGTGTTTTCCATGTTTCTCCCTGAACTACGCGCACAGCAAGTTTCAATGCGCTAGGATCTTCCTAACAAAAGTTAGCAAATAGCCTCTTTTATTCCTCAAACGCTGATTTTAAAAACATTTTTCCTGTCGCCACCTTATACCTGGTGGGAAAGACAATGAACCCCTATACTGAATTCTGGGGGTTTGGGCATATACCAGGGGCCCCTGGAATGTGATTTCACCGTGCCTGGTCTTACTGTTCTGGTCTGTGCTGAAGCAGGGAGTTCTGGCGGTGAGCCGCTAACTGCTTCCTAGGGAGGACTTTGTCCGGTGGTCTGTGTCTTCATGTGTCCAGGGATCTGGTTGGATTCCTGGGTACATGTTTTGGGGTATCCAGCAAGTCTAGCCCCCTTCTACGCAAACACACCCTGACAACATTTTACCGTAAAATCATCCCTGAAAATCATGCCCTGTGAATCTCCGCTGGTTGGCACTCCTGGAACAGAAAAACACACACATACATCTTTATTGAAATACAGTGCACATGCCATAACTGGGTTGCAGAGCTGACACTTCACACTCCTCAATATGGCTCAGGGACACCCATCTGGGCATATACCTTTATTATTGGCCTGGGTGCCACCTCACTGTCACAGTACGTTGTACAGAACCGGACATTGAAATGTTGCGTAATCTAAACTACTCAAAAATTGGGGGGGTGGGGGGGGAAAGAAGCATATGCATTTGCTTCTGTCTCTTTCGTATTGTTACGCATAGAGCCATTAACTTCTCTGCTCTGGCTGTGTTCAAGGGACATTCCAGGAGCAGTTGACCCGGAGTTTGGCAGCAGCAAAATGAGTTTACCAATTTAAACTTAAACACATTCTTAATGGCCTCACAGGTAAACCATTAATGGTGCAGCAAAATGTGTAGTCCTATGGCTACCTGGTATGTTGATGGCTATGTGTGTCAGGGTCTGCAATCGCGGCCATCCCTCTTCAGCACCAGTGCATCCCTGAGACCTTTACTTTGCCTCTACTAAAATGGACGATATCTGTGCTCACTTTCTTCACCTCTACCAAAATGGCAGAAATAAGGAAGCCGCCTCATTTTGCCCACAACTCCAAATACAGGAAGTGGCTTCACTTACCCCATTCCAAAATTGAGGATGAGATTGGCTACAGCTGTGTTAGGCCTTTATAAGAACAACATTTCCATCCAGCCAGTACCCGAGCAAAGTGTGTTATTCCTTTTCTGATTTGACCACATTTGTACTTGTATTGTTTTTAGTCTGCCCCAACCATCATCTGGAATTGGACTTTGCCTTGTCTTCCGTCTGCCCTAAACTTGAACTGTGACATCAACTTCGGCTGCCCTGAATTTGGACCGCCTTCCTCCTCTGACTTTACCAGCCAATAGCGAGTGATTTCATGCTGGGGACAGCTGTCTCCAATTCCTAACTTTCTTTTAAATAGTGAGTCTTTTCCTGCAGTCTCCACACTCCGTGAAGAAGCCGCAAGGTGAAACACGTGTAGAGTGGAAGCTGCTGCAGTGACCCTGAGACTCTAATCTGTGATACATATTCCCTTGCTGACTCTGGGACTCACAATAATATGGATTCTGATATCTGGTGGAAACTTCTGTCTGGCATCTTTGAGTTATACTACCGCACTCTGTAACTCAAAGGGGGATGAGTATACAGCAGCGGCAGCTTTTATTCGAAGTAATCACCGGCTTGTACCTGGCATGTTCCTGGAATGCCACGCTGTTCACCCGGAGCATGCCGCACTCCTAGCCAGGGTCATGCCCGGCTGACGCGCGGTTGATGTGTTTATTGATAATGGTTCGGATTTTAATAGGCTGCAATGTTTCGCGTGTCCGCCAGATGGCAGAAATTCATGAATTGTAATGCGCCGAATCAGTAATGTGTCGGCTTGCAGGTGTTTCGTTTAAAAAAGATACCATACCACAGTGTGCTATTGTAACTTGGCCTTGGCCTTGAGACTGAAGGAAGAGGTTGCAAAAATGTAACAATTTAGGCTTTCTTTTCATATTAAAGAAAGACAAAGACCAGTTTCAGTTTGTGTTACACTATTCTGCAGAGACCCACCATGAGTGTTCAAGTGAAGACCGCTTTCCAAAAACCCGACAGAAGTTGCGCGTATTTGATATGCGCCGCGATTAATGCAACAGAGGATAAGATGGCAACAGTTGCTCAAATTTATCAGTATTTTATCGAAAACTATGACTTTTACAAATTTTTGCCAACTCCTCATACGTGGAAGCGTGCAGTAAGGAAAAGGTCATGTAGTGACCCCTGTTTTCACCGTCTTGAGCCCCAATTTGTTGGAGGGTATTGGTGTGTGTCACCGGATTTTTCCCGTATCTATGAACATGGAGGTGGCAAAAGGCAAAGGGTCGTGTTAAAACCAACTAAGATGCGACAGTCGCTGCCAAGCAATGCACCAGCACCAGCACAGGCTTCCAATGACGGTCCCACTGTCAGTGACAACACTGAGCCTGAGCCTGAGGCTGAGCTGGGTTTTGCGTGCAGTTTTGATGAAGCTTGCATGTACCTAAGCGATTTCCAGCCTCACCTGCTGACTACAGGTGGACTAGTCCCGCTGCCAACTATCGATGTGGATGATGAAGAAAGCTGGACTGGCAGTGGACCGGCGCCGGCGCCAGCTGAATGGGAAATTCAATGGTGAGTACTGTCTTGTTGCCATATTATTTTGGTGGGGCTGACTGGGTACTTCTTTAGGGGGCTGACCATTACTGTACATTAAAACTTTTCTTTTTGTTTTTCCTCAGAAAAGAAAACGGCTAATGGGGGGATTTCGATGGATAATATTGTACTGTATGCTGATGTTTTCCGGCCGTACAGTATACGGTGTAATAAACCCGAATAAATAAAACTATGCATTTATTCTACATGTTCAGTATCGTTTCATTATGTGTCTTCCACAGTATACTGTACAGTGGTATACAGTGCCTAACATCTATGGACAAAAATAATTTTATTTCTAGGTGACTTAGAACAGAAGTTCCCACGCCAATTGCCCATGAACTTGACCGAGACCCTAAGTAGTTCCCACGCCAATTGCGCGAATATAATGTAAAATAATCCGTTCTGTGGGTCTGAGCGGGTTGAAATTTACCTGGTCCTCATGCGGGAGGACCCTTGCCATAGTGGCAAAATATCAGCCTTGCACGACCCCCGGAACCGGAGATACCAAAAGACAGTTTAAAAGCACATTACCAAAGTGGCTTTTTTTCTGCCATGCAAGTCAGTGGCAGAAACCTGAATTTTACCATCGTCCTGACTCCGTTTTGTTGCCACGAGAGGGTCGCAATTTGCCATGCAATCCTGCCGCAACTAGGACTACATGGTGACCGAATTTGAGCCCCCTAGGTCAAACAGAAACGGAGTTGTGGGTTCAAGGTTTCTGCTCATTCTGACTTAGCCGGTTCAAAGCTTTCTCCGCCATTGCGCTCAATGGTAGGACCCTCCTCGCCGGCTTGACCCTTTCTCGCCGCCATTACTCCTCGGACCCTGTTGGGGTCAAGTGAGGGGGTTCCTAACATCTAGGGGCAAAATGAATTTTATTTCTAGGTGCCCTAGAACAGAAGTTCCCACGCCAATTGACCTAGTTCCCACTGCAATTGCCCTAGTTCCTACGCCAATTGCGCGACCAGGCAGTATAAAAACAGTGCAGCAAGCCTCTACATTTGTTACACTGGCAAAGGAGCAAATGGAAACAATGTGAGGCAATTCAACATGTTCTTTTATTGGTGGAGTCAGTACAAAAACATTTATTTACAAATACTGTACAATGTTGAAACATTTAAAGTGCACAGCAATTCTAACAATCAACACACAATAAAACATACTGCAGCCTTTATTAAATTCTTCTGCCACAAAACATTTTTGGTGCATGGGGCAAAGGGAGTTAAAGTGACATTTTAAGTAACATCTCCTTTATTAAAGAAACCCAGTACTGTATACAGTACAGTACAGTGGGATGGTGAGCAACACTGTCAGTCAGACCTGCACCAGTTCAGTCCTAGAGGGCAGCAAACAGGGCAGGTTTTCAGGGCAACATTGAAAACTGTGCCTGTTTGCGGCCCTCAGGGACTGGAGTTGTGCATGTCGTGTGAAAAAAAACACACAACAACATCTCCTTTGTTTAAGTACAGCAAGTACTGTAGGGCAAAACATGTACAGTACAATACAGTTCAGCACAACAGTATGGTCTCATTGACAGTCCTCCACATTGTCCATCCATGGCCGATTCCTTGCATGGCGCAAAACGCCATTAATGCAGTCTCTAACGCCTTTCATTACAGGATCTGTAACTGTATAAAAGCACCGCATTTCATCCACAATGTTTTTCCTTAAATTGGCAGGAAGGGCCTTTTTAACGCGATTTCCTTCGTAGTTCACTTTGAACACCCACTCGCAAGGCATACTTGTGGGTTACACCAGCACTCATCACCCTATACTTCTCCCTGAACCCCGGTGGCAGATCGCACAGTGTGATGTCGGGCACTGTTTCGATGCGAGCGGGTGTAGGTCTTTTGGGAATGGGTGTGCTTGTGGTGACGGGCGATGGTAGGATGTCTGGGAGGAAGCTTTCCTCCGGTCGTGGTCGCTGTGTTGTCTCCTGGCGTGGTCTTGACGGGGTTGTCATGTCCTCCTCAACGGCATACATGTACACTACATCTTCTGGTGAAGGGGGGGCGCTTGGTGATGGAAGGGGGTCGAAGGTCCCATTCATCACATCCATGTCATCCCCCTGCTCCGGCGTCGGGAAAACAGGGGCATTAGCACAGAACAAATAATGTATGCCCGCAATGTCAGCCTCTATCTTCTCCATCCGTTGTTCCATTTGTAGCATCCGTTGCTCCACATTTAGCATTGTCTCCAGAAGCAGATCTATCTTTGCCAGCACAATAGAGTTCCCGGGGAGATCCACACTTATCCCATTCAGCATCCGGTCTAACGAGCTGCTTCTTGTGCATGGCGTCTGGACATCTGGGGGGATGGGTGCAACGGAGGATGAGATGGGGGTTCCATGGACAGAAGTGGCATAGATGGAGAGTGGAGGAGGGGACCTGTGGATACCCGGTAGAGGAGAAGCGGCAGCGTCATCGAAGAGGGATGGAGAAGGTGACCTTTGGATTTCCGGGCGAGCAGCAGAATCGTCTAAGCGCAAAGGAGAGAGTGACCCATGGATTACAGAGGCGGCAGCATCGTCAGATTGAACCGGAGAAGATGGGGGTGGAGAAGACGGGATGAAGATTTCCGGGACAGCAACAGCAGAGTCGTCGAAGCATATGGGAGGAAGTGGTCTGCGGGTCCGATGGGTTGGCTGCCATTCGTTCTGCATCAAGAGTACATCACCGTATATCTTCTTCACATAATGAGGCTTACGTCTAAGAAAACCCTTAACCTTTGGGGTCAGCAGAAGGTTTTCTTTATTGGCCTTAGCCTGTCGCTTTGCCCATGGCGTGGAAACGGCAACCGCCTTTCGCTTTTTCAGCATGACAGGCACGGCAGAGGTGAGATGGTTCTTGCGTCCATAGAACCGGGGATGCTCCATGGAAGCAGGTGGCACAATGCAATACAGTATCTGGACAAGGGCAAGTTCAGATAAAGATCATGGAGTGGTGGCCTATGCAAAGTGTGTGAACTTTTATGCATGGCGACCAGGTACAAGTGTTGAAAGTGGGCGTGTGAGTCATTACCGTATAAATACACCATCCATTTTGTGTATTGACTGCACATAGAATACACATCGACTAAACATCGAATATACATTCTTGTGTTTGTATTTCTTTCTACTCGCAGAAATGCCTGTTAAAAAGATTTCAAAGGATCTCAGCATGCGAATTAAGGAGATGTACACGAGCGAACACCGAATTGCTGCTATCCAATGCTGGTTAGCTACTTCTGGCCTCGTTGTGCCATTAAATACCGTGGGCTATCATACACACGGAAAAAACAGAGACCGGAAAAAGGCACCAAGGGTAACAAACGCGTAAGTATATTTATAAAACTTAACAAAAAAAAATAGAAAACTGTACTGTACATCTACAGTTGTATATTTCAATTCATCTTACAACGGAATATACTGTATAGGATGTACTGTATATTTATATTTATATTACAACAGTATATTTATTTTGTATATTAATATTTATAGTACAACAGTATATATATTTTGTCTATTTATATTTATAGTACAGCAGTATACATTTTTTGTATATTTCAATTAATCTTACAACGGTATACTGTATACTGTATAGGATGTACTGTATATTTATATTTATATTACAACAGTATATTTATTTTGTATATTAATATTTATAGTACAACAGTATATATATTTTGTCTATTTATATTTATAGTACAGCAGTATACATTTTTTGGATATTTCAATTAATCTTACAATGGTATATACTGTATAGGATGTACTGTATATTTATATTTATATTACAACAGTATATTTATTTTGTATATTAATACATACATTTTATATTGCTGCATATTAATAAAACAATATAATTTCTTTACATTGTAGGGAGACAACTGTTCTGGTGGACAAAATAAGTGAGGAGAATGATGAGAGGAGTGCATTAAGGGTTAAAAACACTTTGCAGGAAAAGCACAATCTGACTGTATCTGAGACCAGCATAAAGAAGATGAGACGCAGCATTGGATGGAAATATGGACGTGTGAGGTTAGTACTGGACAGTACAGGAGGTAAAAGTGTTGTTTAGCAAACTGTACTGCACTGTGCTGCTAAAAAAAAAATTTCCTTGTCATTACAGAGCGTACCCCATGATACGGGACGCAAACAAAATCAAAAGAGTGGTCCAGGCCCAGGCATGGATCGACAGTGGGGAAACTTTTCAGGATTGCATCTTCACTGATGAGTCTACTGTGTCGCTGGAGAGATTTGCAACATTTGCGTTCCACAAAAAAGGCCGCTTAT